>NC_050456.1:51813139-51821972 GCF_903995425.1 Onychomys torridus
GTACCCTGCCCTCACTGACCACAACCCCTCAGACAGCCATGACAGTGGGAGGTATCATGTCTTCCCTCCATCTCACAGCCCCACCAAATCTTGCCAGGCTAGTTTATTTCCATGTAGAGCCGGTTGTCCGGGCCCTCCCTAAGATCCCCCCGAGTGACTGCCCATCACCCAGTTCGGGCTGTGAAGCCACTGAGAGAAACACAAAAGGACACCTGGCATCCCAGGCTGATTTCACGTCAGACACCCTCCACTGCACTGTCAGCCGAGAAAGGACAAGAATGTTCCTCACTCACCTTAGGAAAGAACAAAAGAGCAGACAAGAAAAAGCCCCCACCCCCACGCACACGCCTTTGCAGACATCAGACTGCACCTCGGTCAAGACATCTACCACTCTCACCCTCTACCCCCCCCCCCAGCTCCACAGCCCTGACAAGGGTCCAAAGGGCCCAGTGCCTCCCTTTTGAAACCTCTCCCCTTCTCCTTCTCCTCCCCATTTCTCCAGATCATGAACTCGCTTTCCCAACTTAAGACAGAAGAATAGGGAAGGTGACAAACCAGTCTCCCCCGGAATCTGTCACGGAGGCTTCCTGAGACTCTGAGGTCCCTGATGTCTTTTAATATCCTCAACAGGAAGAAAACAAAATCACACCAAAGGAACATTGCTTAAAGGAGAAACGTCCTCAGGGTTACATCAATGCCAGCACCAAACCCAGTTCCATCCAGGCTTACTTAGTCTGGGGCTTACCGAAGCCCCAGTCCCTCATTCACTATCCCTGGTCACTCTGTCCAACAGACAGATCCCTTTCTACCAATCAAATTTTCACCTGCGATGGATGTGAATTTCCCTGACAGTCTGAACAAATATTTATCCAACAAACTCATGAATGAGAATTGATCTTGCTGTTACTTTGAAAGCTGAAGGAGGAGTTGACTCTTACATGGCTTTATTCTTTTCCCCTCTGGAGAAATTAGAGAGTTAGGATAGCACGGGAGAGAGCAAATCAATGGCTTCTTTCCAGTTACCAGCATCTGTCTTCAGATTTAAATAGAAATGATGCCCTCAGACACGCTGTCTACTCAGACTGCTCAGTTGCAGAAACACCCATCGATATTATAGTAATGCGTGAGGAATGCCTTCCCTGGTCCCTCTGGAAATGTAGACAAGAGCCTCACAACTGTTGCAAGATACACAAAGCCCTTCCTGGATGAGAAGTGATCAATTCCATCCCATAATCAGAGAAACGAAGCAGCAGCCCTCTCTGGCAATGGCTCTGGCCCACCTGAGGGATAGCTGTGAAAGGATACAGAATACATCATCTGACTTGCCTTCAGGGAGAGCTAAACAGCTAGTGCTGTGCCAACCATTCTCTCCAATATTCATGACAGACATCACTAATCAATTCAAACCGCTCTTCCAGTCCACATGGATAAGACCTTAGGATCCTCCTTAGAACAATATTTCAAGCATCTATTCCCCTGTGAATTTATACACAGGGAAAAAAACCTACTTGCTACCTCTGGGCTAGAGGCTATGGGCTTAATAGGTTAAAAGCCTGGTATGAGAATTTGAACAGCCAAACCTTAAGCAGGTCCACAGTCAAGTACATAACTCCTGCTTTCCTGTCTGTGAGTCAGTGTCCCCAGCCAAAGAGGGAGGGCCACAAACCAAATGGCTTTGTTTTATAGTTTGCCTCACTAACAATATTCCTATAATCACATAGTTTTGTATCCACAGGAAATCTGCAACACCCCTTTCAAAAGGGAGACTTTTCAAATATTGGTTAATTTCCACTGCGCCATCAGCTAAGGAGGTTTCTGTCAATCCCCCTTAAGAAAACCCTCTGTCTCCCATTGCCTGAAGCATGTTCTGCAAGCCTCTTTGCTAGGAGCTACCAATGACCTTTCTAGATCCATGTCTTTCCACTACTGACCCAATTGCCACCATGTCCTATCAACAGTCACACAGAAAAATATCCATTACCTGTCTGCCTCAAAAAAAAAAAAAGCAAAAACAAAAACAAAAACCACAAGCCCCACTCCTCTTGCTCTTTACCTTCCACACACAAAGATACCATCCTCTCCAAATCCCTACTCACAGCCCAAGTTGTCAACCAGTCACCTATCTCAGCTACACAAAGTATGGTCCGCATGTCATTAGCATGCGTATCACCTAGGAACTTGCTCAAAATGCCCACCAGGGCTACTGAATCAGGCCTGCAGGGCAACAGGCCAGCAAGAGCTCCGAATGCAGAGTGTATATTGAAATGTGTCCATACTCTCTCACTCCCTTCTGGGTTACCCATTCAGTCTTCATGCCTTCTACTCTGACTCCTCACTAGCCACAGAAAATTTTGCATCAAATGAGTGAATCTATCAATACACATATGAATAACAGAATAAACAAACTATCACTTCCACTGTCTTTGATGCCCAGGAATTTCTGTTCATCCTTCAAGCCCAGTGTCAGTGACTCCACTTCTGGAAGCCTTCTCTGTTCTCCAGTGCAGACAAGGAAAGCCACCTGCAGGGGGCCTGGAGATGATGCTAACAGAGCAGGCTACCTCTAAATCTCATGAGAATGCTCAACACCTAAAGCATGCTGCCTTAAAGAATGCCATCAGGAAGACCAGGCGGTCGTGGCACACACCTTTAATCCCAGCACTCAGGAGGCAGAGGCAGGCGGATCTTTGTGAGTTCAAGGCCAGCCTGGTCTACCAAGCAAGATCCAGGAAAGGTGCAAAGCTACATAGAGAAACCCTGTCTCGAACCCCCCCCCCCAAAAAAAAGAATGCCATCAGGAGACTGTGTGACTTCTACATGAGCCCCTGGCCACTGTCAAAGGCAGGAACTCCCACCTGAAATCCAGAAGAAAAGACTAGCATTGCTTTGATGATGAGGCCCCATATGAGCTGACTGCAAAGTGGATCTCTTGTTTGGGCTCTGAACCAGGGTGCCCACACCTCACCCGCATCTCACAATCTGCTTAAGATCCTTCTCTGGTCTCTGCCTTTGCACACAAGTCACCAATACTTCTCTTTCCCTCTCTTTGTCCTGGGGATTTTTCGTTTGGAGAACAAGGATCTCAGAGTGGAAATGTCAGACATTTGTCTTCCCATTTCCACAATCCATAGAGACATTTCCTGGTACCCCAATGCTTCCCAGATGCTAGAGCACACAACAGTCACCAGCAGGGGTAATTTAAACTATCAGATACCCTGGTCTCATGCTTCAAGTCTACCAGCTCCAGAATGGGTGGGATCTGCTTATCAGTTAGTGTCCTGCGGAAACTCACATACATAGCCTTCCAATCACACTTGGAACCCTTCATCTGATCAGCATGCTGTGCTATGATGGCCACCACCCTAGTCCTGAGTCCTCCTTGGTCCAAGAAAGGGTTCCAAGCCTTTCCTGCACACGTGTTCCCATCATTGTGAGAAACGAGGCAATAGGTGCATGCTACTGCTTTGTTAAACTGGAAAATACTTAAAATCAAAACAGACAAGGTTTGTTTCTCTTCTGCTTTGTTTTGGCACCACCAAACCTCTGATCCCATTCCCAGAAAGTCTATATTTCTCTCCACCTCACAGCCCGCTCTCAACATACTCCTAAGTACTTTAGGCAGGCCTGTGGTTAATGCAAAGAGCACCAACCCACACTGGCCACTGGCCAGGCACAGGCTGTCTTCCTGACAGCCAGAGACCCACGTTGTGCACACAAACAGGAGACCTGGGTTTCCCAGGAGCAGTTTCCGACTAGCACTATCCATCCACACCCTGTCCCTAAGATAAGGCCTTTTAGATGACAAAACACCCAGAATCAGGAGAAACCAACTCAAATGCCCAACCTAGCATTTGTGGAGCCAATAAGACTGGAGTAGGAAAGGCGAACAACTGGTTTACTATGTGGTTCCCCGTGTGTCATTAAAGAGCGTGGGCTGGCCTTGCAACCTAACGAAACAATGACTGGATTTAAAGAGACCCAGAATAAGCATTGCTTCTTGTCATTTTCTTTTTTGTTTCATATTTTTATTTTATGTACATTGGTATTTGTCTGCATGTATGTCTGTGTGAGGGAGTCAGATCTCCTAGAACTGGAGTTGCAGACAGGTGTGAGTAGCCATGTAGGTGCTGGGAATTGACCCTGGGTCTCCTGGAAGAGCAGCCAGTACTCTTAACTACAGAGCCATCTCTCCGGCTCCGCCACTTTCTATTTTAGCATTTACTCAATTATTTTAGGAGGAATACACCTGAGCCAAAATCAAAAAAGACAAGAGTGGGGAAATGACTCAACAGGTAAGAGCACTGGCTGCTTTTCCAGAGGACCTGGGTTTGACTCCTAACACCCACACTGTGTCTTATAACCACCTGTAACTCCAGTTTTAATGGATCTGATGCCCTCTTCTGACCTTCAGACACCAAGTGCACAGATGGATGTAGGCAAAACAACCATAATATAAAGTGAAAAATGTAAAAGCAAAGGGGGGGCGCAGCATGATAGTCAATGTGGTCCTGACTTCCTGAGGGCAGTGAGATGGGTATAATTAACCTTCAGACTTGCCAGGGGCTGTACTCCACTGTTCTAATGGCTCTCACCACATACTATCCCTTGCCTCACTGCTGTTGCATGGCCATCTTACACTCCATGTCCATCCCAAAAGGCACACCCTTGTATATATCTGCTAACCATCCTCTCTTACCCCTATCACAGTTAAAGCCAGCATCCCACCTCCTCTGCACTTGTATCAAGCAATTCACCAAGCTGCTGCTGCCCAGTCTCCACTCACACAGTGACTGTATCTCAGCTATGCCCCTTGTTTCCTTGATCCAATGATTCTCTCATGTCTCTCCATTCTCTCATGCCCATTCACTTGGAAACTATATAGGCAGTCAGACCACCTCCTGTAGCTGGAGACCTTCTCTCCAGCCCCTGCCAAGCCCTGTTAGTCCAACAACCCATTTATAAATAAACACACAGACACTTGTATTATTTAAACTGCTTGGCCATTAGCTCAGGCTTACCATTGTCTAGCTCTTACTCTTATATTTAACCCATTTCTATTAATCTATACTTTGCCACGTGGCTTGTGGCTTACCGGTATCTTTACATGTTGCTTGTCATGGCGGCGGCTGACAGTGTCTCCTCCCAGCCTTCCACTTCCCACAATTCTCCTCCTCCATGTCCCACCTACCCTATACTTCCTGCCTGGCTACTGGCCAATCAGCACTTTATTTTACCCAATCAGAGCAACACATTTGACACACAGAACATCCCACAGCAACCTCCTCTTTTCTGTGCCACACCTACCCAGCTCCCTATACCTGTACTCTTCTATTGGCTCCCTCCCATGGTCAGGAACACTACCCAAAGCCCCCACCAGCAATGGACCCCAACTTCTCACCCTAGAACTTTCCTCCAACTACGATTCCCTCTGTAATCTTTCTCTCCCACCAACGTACATAGAATAGCGGTTCTCAACCTGTAGGTTGTGACCCCTTTGGGACTTAAATGACCCTTTCCCAGGGGTCAGATATCAGAAAGCCTGCATGTCAGATATTTACATTACAATTCATAACAGTAGCAAAATTACCGTTAGGAGTAGTAATGAAAATAATTTTATGATTGGGGATTATGGTGTTCCTCACCACAACATGAGGAACTGTATTGCAGTGTCACAGCATTAGGAGGGTTGAGAACCACTGTTCCAGAATAACAAAAGTAGAGAGGAAAAGTGAGAAGAGCAAGGAGACGAGGTAGAGCTGGAAAGGAAAAGAGATGTTAGTGCATGCTTATTCGGCAAACACAGAATTCTTAGCATAAAGCCCAGGCTGGGCTCAAACTCACTATATGTAGCTGAGGATGATTTTGAACTTCCAATCCTTCTGAGTGCTGAGATTACAAGTGTACACACCACATCTAGTTTTTGTAATGCTAGAGATTAAACTCAGAGCTTCATGCACGTCAGGCAAATGACCTGCCAACTGAGCTACATTGCCAACCCTATTTCTTTTCATTATCATTATTATTTAGTTTGTTAAGACTGGGTCTTGTTAATCAAATTCTTTAAAAGATACGGAAACTCAATTCTCTAACACATCCCTGGAGGGGAATTAGCATTATTAATGCTAATTTAATGAGAAGCTATCTCCCTATGTGCTAAGCACTTTCAACACACATCCTCATTTCATCTTTAAACAATCTGTGACTAAGGCTTATTGATGAAGAAACTGAAGGCCAGCGCAGTTAAAAAAAAAAAAAAAAAAATTAAGATGACCTAAGTAGGGGCTGGTGGAGGCTAGTGAAAGACATCTTATTCCAGCATCCACGTGGGGAGTCATGAGAGCCCTTAGCATCCATGTGGGGATTCATCAGAGCCCTCAGCATCCATTCATCACAGCCCTCAGCCACAGGGCACCGGCAATTGCAATGGCCCCTCCTCTGACAAGAGATGATCAGCTGCTCTCAGGGGACGTGAGCTTCTGACCATTCTGTGGCCTCCTGAGCCAGAGGGATACTGAAATCCTGGTTCCCCACCACACTCCACTATCCCTGTCCATGCTCCAGGCTGTCCTTGAGAGAAATGTGAGGCTACAGAGTACAATGGGGATGAGATGAGGAGAACTGCTTGTGGCTGTCTCACAGCGAATCTAGCTCACAGATTAAAGGCCCTCCCATACTTACCCAGGCAGAACCAGGTCAAGGATATGGCCAAGTTCCACCCACATGGAATTAAAGGTGAGCAACTGCACTGCATCCAGAAACATGGGCCTGCCCAGCCCCCAGGAAGCTCCCAGGAGATTCTGAGATTTGACAGTGGCTCTCCTGTGTTCCCATTTTTTCCTTGGTCATTTCAGCACGAGGGCCTCTTGTCTGCACTCAGGAGTCAAGGATAGGGCAGCCCTTGCAGGCAACGAAGCCTTGTCTGGAATGGGTCCAGTCTGCAGATGATAAGGCTTGACTTTGTTAAAGCCCGTGGTGGGCAAGTCCAGTATGTTCCTGCAGGTGTGTGCACCCCACCCCCACCCCCGTCTCTCCCCTCGGCTTACCACCTGCCTCCTCTGGGCAAGACAGAGATAGGGCTGAGAGCGATCAGGTCAGAGGGAGTTAGAAATGTTAGAAGGGAGGACAGAGGAGCCTTCTGCCTGGAAGACATGTGTAGTGTTGGCAGGAGAGGGATATAAAATGTCATCATCTCTCCCAGACCCCTACCAGTGCCAGAGATGTCCAGCAGTGAAGATCCTCCAAGGATCTTAAAATTTAAAAACTTCCTCTACTTAAAATGCGAACAAGATCTGCCGCAGGAGCGCCCAATCACAACACTGTCTAACCAACACACACTGCCAAGAGCAAAGGAGAACTCTGAAGATCGCTGAGTCCAATCCCTTCTTTAGACAAAGGAGGAAAGTGGGGCCCCAGAGGGCAAGCAGCTCTCGCATGGTCACAGGGCTGGGGCTTTAACCAGATCTCTAAGTCTATACAATGTGGTCCTGGGCCCAAGAGAGGGTGGCTGAGGATGGGGTGAGCAAGGATCTGGAATTTTGGCATCCTGCTTCAAGGGCTGCCCCTTCTGCCTGCCACCACAACAAATAAGAGCCCTTGGGACCTTAGCCAAATGCCTGTCTCCTCCCTGGCTCTGCCTTCCAGAAGGATGAATACAGAGAGAGAGCCAGGGCCAACTCGGTCCCGGGTACTGTGGGATCTGCAGCCATTTCTCTGTTTCCCTGCCTCCTGAGAGGACAAGCTCTCCAGAAGGAACATATCAAAAATACTTTGCTCTTCTTTTGGGCACCAGAAGCATGGTAGGAAGATGAGGGTATTAAAGATCATAATTTTTTAATGTCACATTCTTACCAAAATGGCACCTCTTGAAATCAGCTGACTAATACCACATTGGATCCATTAATTACAAGGATGGAGACTGAACTGCACTGAAGTAGCTAGCCAAATGATGGCTGTAACCCAGGATGAGGTAATGAAAGATAACACAATTGGGGATAGACAAAGCCTCCTGCCTGGGAGTGAGAAGCTTATGGGCCTGCAGAATTGCCCAGCTTGGGTAGCCAGGTCAAGGCAGCTGGCTCTTTGCCACTAAGCAATTGGATCTTTGCTAAGTAACCAAGGTTCACTTAAATACTGGCTTAAGTCCCATGGTTCACCAGCCAATTGTTGTTCAAATTTCTAATAAAATACCTGGAGCCTGATATTGGGGTGAAAGCTGAAAATCAGAGAAGCAGAGCAAGCCACAGCCACCACTTCTTACCTCACTGACTCCTCAGCCTGAAAGAGCATGAGTTCCTGTCTCCTCACACCATATATACCTTTCTCCGCCCAACCATCACTTCCTGGAATTAAAGGCATGTGTGCTTCCCAAGTACTGGGATTAAAGGTGTGTGTCACCACTGCCTGGCTCTGTTTGTCTCCTAGACTGAGTCAATCTCATGTAGTCCAGGGTGGCTTTGAACTCACAGAGATCCATCTGAGTGCTAGGATTAAAGTTGTGTGCCACCACTGCCTGGCTTTTATGTTTAATCTAGCAGCTTGTTCTGTCCTCTGATCTTCAGACAAATTTTATTACAGTACACAATAAATCACAGCCATTGATCAACAGGATGGATGATTCTCCCAGAGGCCAGCAGGATTCCTGTTACTATAGGAAGAATAATAGTCCTAGAGGAAGAAAGGAGAAGAAAAAAAAAACAAACTAGAGAATCAACAGATGCTCAGAGGCCTGGACTCAGGATGAGAAGATCTATGAAGATACCAGTCTCTGAACAGTAGCAAAAAGACCAGAAGAAACACAATATTTGAACACTTGCCTAGTCTTGGGCAAGTTACT
>NC_050456.1:51822072-51824572 GCF_903995425.1 Onychomys torridus
TCCTTGGAACAAACTCATTCAGTCAGGCCCATTCATTCTCTCTTCCTGCCTTAGTCCCTCTCCCCCTCACTTTGCTTCTCCACTTTGACACCCAGCCTACCAGATGGAAGGGAGGGCTCTGAGTCTTTGCTTTCAATCTGTAAAGAGCGAACCACTTCCGTGCAGCCAAGACTCCAAACTCTTGGAGAGCTGGGACATAGCTCAGAGATCAAGGTACTTGCCTAAAATGTGCTAGGGCCTGGCTTCACTCCCCCCAGCACCACACACACTTAACAGTCCATAGGTATGTGGTGCTGGGGGGATAATTTTCTTCAGGGTTCGGCCACTGGTAGTTTGAGCATACACATGTAGACAGATAGCACATGTTGGATTATTTTTTTAAAAAGGAAAATGAAAACATGAAGATGGGAGGCACATGTTGGGGACTGGACAGACTGTGAGAAGAGAGATGGGCGCAGAGATGATCAAAACACATTGTAGGAAATTGTCAAAGAATAAATATTTTTTTTAAAAAAAATTTTTTTTAAAGAGCCCAACCTCTTTCCACATATATTACTACAGGCGTTTTCACAGATACTTTCTTCTCATGGATTATTTCTCGAGGCCTGCTCTGTTAATCTTTTGTAGTGGTCCACAGGCTCACCTCTGTGTGGCCCAGATGTTACTTCTACTGCTTGAGACTCCTGCAAACTGATGACCACAATGAAATGGTACTCTAGAGGCCCCTGAACGGGTCCCTTTTTTCTGACCATTTTTCATGTGCTTCAAAGAAGACAAAGAAGAGAAAGGGCGTGGAAGGGGCAAAGACCAAGCAAACAAAAATGCATTAAAAATAAATGACGGTGTGAGCTGTGGCTGCCTTTTGCTCAGGCAAAACACCTTACTGTGTGGCAACTTCATCTCATCTTAGAGGTCAGCTAATCCTTGCCCTCAAGCTGGCAAGCCGTACAGCACCCAGGCATCACGTGACACAGAAGCCAGAAGGTTTGTTACACCAGTTGTTCCTATAAATACACCACCTAGCACGTTCATGCAACACCATCAGGCACCTCTGGTGGGCCCAGCAGCTGACAGCTTATGAACCCTTCTCAAATGGCCTGAGAAACTCCCTGTTTTCACGGTCACATACGGTACAAGATGGAGTCTCCTAGAAATTGCTGTATACCCATCTATAAACCCAAGGGCACTGGGGTTGGTCCCCTCAGAGTGAAATGATGGGATGGGAAGCCTTGACCAGGGTTTATGTGACTTATTTCATTGGTCCAATTTGGGGCCAAGGCACAGCATTTGAGAAGTACCCAGTTGCAGTAAGGACTCCACTGCTCCTAACTAGCCATATATAATAGCTGAGGGTCAGAGACACCTGTTTGTTTATTCTTTTGATAGCTTTTGTTGGATAAATATATGCGACAGCACTCTTTTGGGTACTGGGGACATACCAGCGAGGTAAAACAAGCTCTTGGCTCATGAAACAACTGTTGCAATTTCAGATATGTGGCAGCAGCCAAGTCTTTTAGACAAGTCACTTTGCCTCTCTGGGCATTATATTTCTGATATATTAACTTAGAGGATTGTAATATGTGGACCATGAATCTGTGGCTCACTCTATGCTACTCATACAAGATAAATTTAGAGATAACTATTGATCCTAAATTACCTATCTTTTTGGAGAAGAAGGAAAAAAAAGCCTGCTAGAACTTGCTGGATAAAACACAAAGTGAAAAGAAGAAATTAAAATAGCCAATAAGTGCTACTAGAATTCATGTCGACAAACCCAGCCCAACACCAACACCAAATACAGCCATGACAAAAATCCCTAGAAATTAAAAAGCCCTAGAATGTGGTGGGGTATCTGTACACTGTGTGGCAGTGTAGTGCTGTGATCCATGTAATAAAAACCTGAACTGCCAATAGCTAGGCAGGAGGTACTGGTGGGACTTCTGGGCAGAGAGAGGGGATGAAATACAGGATGAATCTAGGCAGGAGAGGGATGTCAGAAGACACAGAAGAAGCGGGATGGGCGGTGTGTGACAGAATGTAGATGAATAGAAATGGGTTGATTTAAGTTCTAAGAGCTAGTTAAAAACAAGCCCAAGACCAAGCTCTCATAATTAGTAATAAGTCGTTAACTGTGAGCTGGTAGCCCAAAGGAAAGTCTGACTACACTAGAAATCCAAAGCATTTCCCGTCAATCACTCCACTCTTCCCATGAGGTAGGTTGGGCCTGCGAATATGAACTCTCTGGGATCTGCAGCAGACTAAAGTCTCGAGCAAGGTTCACTCTATGTGGACTTTTAGATCTGGGTTGAGGTAGTTGTGTGTGACAGCAGGAAGACACTGCTAGCCGGGGAATGAGAGAATGATGACATCAATAGATGTGACTCAGCTACGTCTTTCCACTTCTTCATCAGAATTGTAAGCTTTGGACTACCATCTGCCAGAGTGATGTGTGCCCCCAGTAGTGTGTGGAGGCCACGCTGAATCATTACCCAGAGCCTAC
>NC_050456.1:51829572-51839106 GCF_903995425.1 Onychomys torridus
TTCAAGAACCTATGGATGAGTGTGTGGACATCTTCTTTGGTTTGAAGATGAGGGCTTGCTGTGTAGACCAGGCTGGCCTTGAATTCACAGAACTCAGCCTGCCTCTACATCCTGAGTTGCTGGGATTAAAAGTGTACACTACCACACCTGGTTTAGTCCCAACATTTCCAACATTACTCATTGGATTCCTCTCATTTCCCACAGTCATTCTGGAAGGTAAGCGAGACAGAGGTCCTGATTTACAAAGGAAGAAATCGAGGCTCAGAGTACCTGAGGCAGCAAGCAAACAGTGGAACAGAAATAATCTAGCTCTTCACGTGTTAGTCTCTGGTCATTATGGTGGCCTGTTTCAGAATGGCCAGTCTAAATAAGAGTGGCCCCACTTCCTTCAGCTCCTCATTTGAAGCTATTAAAAATAGTAATATTCTCCTCTCTTTTGTATAATAAGTCTGGTAAACATATCTGCCCCGATTCTTCTATTTGTGCTGTGCTGGAGTGTACTGTCCCCAAAGACTCCTTTGGGCCTTAATGCTCCATGTCTCTGATGAAGTCCCCAGGAAGCAAGGTTTCAAGTCCTCACCACATGGCAGTGACTAATCTTGGAGAGCCCTAGGGAACAGTTGCCCAGGAATGAGCCAGTCCAGCCCACACAGAGGCCCTGGAAGCTGCAGGAAATAGGTCCGCAGCCTGTGGTGGCATTACTGGGCTTGAGCTCCTGAGAACTGAGGTACCCTGCCCTCACTGACCACAACCCCTCAGACAGCCATGACAGTGGGAGGTATCATGTCTTCCCTCCATCTCACAGCCCCACCAAATCTTGCCAGGCTAGTTATTTCCATGTAGAGCCGGTTGTCCGGGCCCTCCCTAAGATCCCCCCGAGTGACTGCCCATCACCAGTTCGGCTGTGAAGCCACTGAGAGAAACACAAAAGGACACCTGGCATCCCAGGCTGATTTCACGTCAGACACCTCCACTGCACTGTCAGCCGAGAAAGGACAAGAATGTTCCTCACTCACCTTAGGAAAGAACAAAAGAGCAGACAAGAAAAAGCCCCCACCCCCACGCACACGCCTTTGCAGACATCAGACTGCACCTCGGTCAAGACATCTACCACCTCACCCTCTACCCCCCCCCACTCCACAGCCCTGACAAGGGTCCAAAGGCCCAGTGCCCCCTTTGAAACCTTCTCCCCTTCTCCTTCTCCTCCCAATTTCTCCAGATCATGAACTCGCTTTCCCAACTTTAAGACAGAAGAATAGGGAAGGTGACAACCAGTCTCCCCCGGAATCTGTCACGAGGGCTTCCTGAGACTCTGAGGTCCCTGATGTCTTTTAATATCCTCAACAGGAAGAAAACAAAATCACACCAAAGGAACATTGCTTAAAGGAGAAACGTCCTCAGGGTTACATCAATGCCAGCACCAAACCCAGTTCCATCCAGGCTTACATTAGTCTGGGGCTTACCGAAGCCCCCAGTCCTCATTCACTATCCCTGGTCACTCTGTCCAACAGACAGATCCCTTTCTACCAATCAAATTTCACCTGCGATGGATGTGAATTTCCCTGACAGTCTAACAAATATTTATCCAACAAACTCATGAATGAGAATTGATCTTGCTGTTTACTTTGAAAGCTGAAGGAGGAGTTGACTCTTACATGGCTTTATTCTTTTCCCCTCTGGAGAAATTAGAGAGTTAGGATAGCACGGGAGAGAGCAAATCAATGGCTCTTTCCAGTTACCAGCATCTGTCTTCAGATTTAATAGAAATGATGCCCTCAGACACGCTGTCTACTCAGACTGCTCAGTGCAGAAACACCCATCGATATTATAGTAATGCGTGAGGAATGCCTTCCCTGGTCCTCTGGAAATGTAGACAAGAGCCTCACAACTGTTGCAAGATACACAAAGCCCTTCTGGATGAGAAGTGATCAATTCCATCCCATAATCAGAGAAACGAAAGCAGCAGCCCTCTCTGCAATGGCTCTGGCCCACCTGAGGGATAGCTGTGAAAGGATACAGAATACATCATCTGACTTGCCTTCAGGGAGAGCTAAACAGCTAGTGCTGTGCCACCATTCTCTCCAATATTCATGACAGACATCACTAATCAATTCAACACGCTCTTCCAGTCCACATGGATAAGACCTTAGGATCCTCCTTAGAACAATATTTCAAGCATCTATTCCCCTGTGAATTTATACACAGGGAAAAAAACCTACTTGCTACCTCTGGGCTAGAGGCTATTGGGCTTAATAGGTTAAAAGCCTGGTATGAGAATTGAACAGCCAAACCTTAAGCAGGTCACAGGTCAAGTACATAACTCCTGCTTTCCTGTCTGTGAGTCAGTGTCCCCAGCCAAAGAGGGAGGGCCACAAACCAAATGGCTTTGTTTTATAGTTTGCCTCACTAACAATATTCCTATAATCACATAGTTTTGTATCCACAGGAAATCTGCAACACCCTTTCAAAAGGGAGACTTTTCAAATATTGGTTAATTTCCACTGCGCCATCAGCTAAGAGGTTTCTGTCAATCCCCCTTAAGAAAACCCTCTGTCTCCCATTGCCTGAAGCATGTTCTGCAAGCCTCTTTGCTAGGAGCTACCAATGACCTTTCTAGATCCATGTCTTTCCCACTACTGACCCCAATTGCCACCATGTCCTATCAACAGTCACACAGAAAAATATCCATTACCTGTCTGCCTCAAAAAAAAAAAAAAAAGCAAAAACAAAAACAAAAACCACAAGCCCCACTCCTCTTGCTCTTTACCTTCCACACACAAAGATACCATCCTCTCCAAATCCCTACTCACAGCCCAAGTTGTCAACCAGTCACCTATCTCAGCTTACACAAGTATGGTCCGCATGTCATTAGCATGCGTATCACCTAGGAACTTGCTCAAAATGCCCACCAGGGCTACTGAATCAGGCCTGCAGGGCAACAGGCCAGCAAGAGCTCCGAATGCAGAGTGTATATTGAAATGTGTCCATACTCTCTCACTCCCTTCTGGGTTACCCATTCAGTCTTCATGCCTTCTACTCTGACTCCTCACTAGCCACAGAAAATTTTGCATCAAATGAGTGAATCTATCAATACACATATGAATAACAGAATAAACAAAACTATCACTTCCACTGTCTTGATGCCAGGAATTTCTGTTCATCCTTCAAGCCCAGTGTCAGTGACTCCACTTCTGGAAGCCTTCTCTGTTCTCCAGTGCAGACAAGGAAAGCCACCTGCAGGGGGCCTGGAGATGATGCTAACAGAGCAGGCTACCTCTAAATCTCATGAGAATGCTCAACACCTAAAGCATGCTGCCTTAAAGAATGCCATCAGGAAGACCAGGCGGTCGTGGCACACACCTTTAATCCCAGCACTCAGGAGGCAGAGGCAGGCGGATCTTTGTGAGTTCAAGGCCAGCCTGGTCTACCAAGCAAGATCCAGGAAAGGTGCAAAGCTACATAGAGAAACCCTGTCTCGAACCCCCCCCCCCAAAAAAAGAATGCCATCAGGAGACTGTGTGACTTCTACATGAGCCCTGGCCACTGTCAAAGGCAGGAACTCCCACCTGAAATCCAGAAGAAAAGACTAGCATTGCTTTGATGATGAGGCCCCATATGAGCTGACTGCAAAGTGGATCTCTTGTTTGGGCTCTGAACAGGGTGCCCACACCTCACCCGCATCTCACAATCTGCTTAAAGATCCTTCTCTGGTCTCTGCCTTTGCACACAAGTCACCAATACTTCTCTTTCCCTCTCTTTGTCCTGGGGATTTTTCGTTTGGAGAACAAGGATCTCAGAGTGGAAATGTCAGACATTTGTCTTCCCATTTCCACAATCCATAGAGACATTTCCTGGTACCCCAATGCTTCCCAGATGCTAGAGCACACAACAGTCACCAGCAGGGGTAATTTAAACTATCAGATACCCTGGTCTATGCTTCAAGTCTACCAGCTCCAGAATGGGTGGGATCTGCTATCAGTTAGTGTCCTGCGGAAACTCACATACATAGCCTTCCAATCACACTTGGAACCCTTCATCTGATCAGCATGCTGTTGCTATGATGGCCACCACCCTAGTCCTGAGTCCTCCTTGGTCCAAGAAAGGGTTCCAAGCCTTTCCTGCACACGTGTTCCCATCATTGTGAGAAACGAGGCAATAGGTGCATGCTACTGCTTTGTTAAACTGGAAATACTTAAAATCAAAACAGACAAGGTTTGTTTCTCTTCTGCTTTGTTTTGGCACCACCAAACCTCTGATCCCATTCCCAGAAAGTCTATATTTCTCTCCACCTCACAGCCCGCTCTCAACATACTCCTAAGTACTTTAGGCAGGCCTGTGTTAATGCAAAGAGCACCAACCCACACTGGCCACTGGCCAGGCACAGGCTGTCTTCCTGACAGCCAGAGACCCACGTTGTGCACACAAACAGGAGACCTGGGTTTCCCAGGAGCAGTTTCCGACTAGCACTATCCATCCACACCCTGTCCCTAAGATAAGGCTTTTAGATGACAAAACACCCAGAATCAGGAGAAACCAACTCAAATGCCCAACCTAGCATTTGTGGAGCCAATAAGACTGGAGTAGGAAAGGCGAACAACTGGTTACTATGTGGTTCCCCGTGTGTCATTAAAGGCGTGGGCTGGCCTTGCAACCTAACGAAACAATGACTGGATTTAAGAGACCCAGAATAAGCATTGCTTCTTGTCATTTTCTTTTTTGTTTCATATTTTTATTTTATGTACATTGGTATTGTCTGCATGTATGTCTGTGTGAGGGAGTCAGATCTCCTAGAACTGGAGTTGCAGACAGGTGTGAGTAGCCATGTAGGTGCTGGGAATTGACCCTGGGTCTCCTGGAAGAGCAGCCAGTACTCTTAACTACAGAGCCATCTCTCCGGCTCCGCCACTTTCTATTTAGCATTTACTCAATTATTTTAGGAGGAATACACCTGAGCCAAAATCAAAAAGACAGAGTGGGGAAATGACTCAACAGGTAAGAGCACTGGCTGCTTTTCCAGAGGACCTGGGTTTGACTCCTAACACCCACACTGTGTCTTATAACCACCTGTAACTCCAGTTTTAATGGGATCTGATGCCCTCTTCTGACCTTCAGACACCAAGTGCACAGATGGATGTAGGCAAAACAACCATAATATAAAGTGAAAAATGTAAAAGCAAAGGGGGGCGCAGCATGATAGTCAATGTGGTCCTGACTTCCTGAGGGCAGTGAGATGGGTATAATTAACCTTCAGACTTGCCAGGGGCTGTACTCCACTGTTCTAATGGCTCTCACCACATACTATCCCTTGCCTCACTGCTGGTTGCATGGCCATCTTACACTCCATGTCCATCCCAAAAGGCACACCCTTGTATATATCTGCTAACCATCCTCTCTTACCCCTATCACAGTTAAAGCCAGCATCCCACCTCCTCTGCACTTGTATCAAGCAATTCACCAAGCTGCTGCTGCCCAGTCTCCACTCACACAGTGACTGTATCTCAGCTATGCCCCTTGTTTCCTTGATCCAATGATTCTCTCATGTCTCTCCATTCTCTCATGCCCATTCACTTGGGAAACTATATAGGCAGTCAGACCACCTCCTGTAGCTGGAGACCTTCTCTCCAGCCCCTGCCAAGCCCTGTTAGTCCAACAACCCATTTATAAAATAAACCACACAGACACTTGTATTATTTAAACTGCTTGGCCATTAGCTCAGGCTTAACCATTGTCTAGCTCTTACTCTTATATTTAACCCATTTCTATTAATCTATACTTTGCCACGTGGCTTGTGGCTTACCGGTATCTTTACATGTTGCTTGTCATGGCGGCGGCTGACAGTGTCTCCTCCCAGCCTTCCACTTCCCACAATTCTCCTCCTCCATGTCCCACCTACCCTATACTTCCTGCCTGGCTACTGGCCAATCAGCCACTTTATTTTACCCCAATCAGAGCAACACATTTGACACACAGAACATCCCACAGCAACCTCCTCTTTTCTGTGCCACACCTACCCAGCTCCCTATACTGTACTCTTCTATTGGCTCCCTCCCATGGTCAGGAACACTACCCAAAGCCCCCACCAGCAATGGACCCCAACTTCTCACCCTAGAACTTTCCTCCAACTACGATTCCCTCTGTAATCTTTCTCTCCACCAACGTACATAGAATAGCGGTTCTCAACCTGTAGGTTGTGACCCCTTTGGGACTTAAATGACCCTTTCCCAGGGGTCAGATATCAGAAAGCCTGCATGTCAGATATTTACATTACAATTCATAACAGTAGCAAAATTACCGTTAGGAGTAGTAATGAAAATAATTTATGATTGGGGATTATGGTGTTCCTCACCAACAACATGAGGAACTGTATTGCAGTGTCACAGCATTAGGAGGGTTGAGAACCACTGTTCCAGAATAACAAAAGTAGAGAGGAAAAGTGAGAAGAGCAAGGAGACGAGGTAGAGCTGGAAAGGAAAAGAGATGTTAGTGCATGCTTATTCGGCAACACAGAATTCTTAGCATAAAGCCCAGGCTGGGCTCAAACTCACTATATGTAGCTGAGGATGATTTTGAACTTCCAATCCTTCTGAGTGCTGAGATTACAAGTGTACACACCACATCTAGTTTTTGTAATGCTAGAGATTAAACTCAGAGCTTCATGCACGTCAGGCAAATGACCTGCCAACTGAGCTACATTGCCAACCCTATTTCTTTTCATTATCATTATTATTTAGTTTGTTAAGACTGGGTCTTGTTAATCAAATTCTTAAAAGATACGGAAACTCAATTCTCTAACACATCCCTGGAGGGGATTAGCATTATTAATGCTAATTTAATGAGAAGCTATCTCCCTATGTGCTAAGCACTTTCAACACACATCCTCATTTCATCTTTAAACAATCTGTGACTAAGGCTTATTGATGAAGAAACTGAAGGCCAGCGCAGTTAAAAAAAAAAAAAAAAATTAAGATGACCTAAGTAGGGGCTGGTGGAGGCTAGTGAAAGACATCTTTATTCCAGCATCCACGTGGGGAGTCATGAGAGCCCTTAGCATCCATGTGGGGATTCATCAGAGCCCTCAGCATCCATTCATCACAGCCCTCAGCCACAGGGCACCGGCAATTGCAATGGCCCCTCCTCTGACAAGAGATGATCAGCTGCTCTCAGGGGACGTGAGCTTCTGACCATTCTGTGGCCTCCTGAGCCAGAGGGATACTGAAATCCTGGTTCCCCACCACACTCCACTATCCCTGTCCATGCTCCAGGGCTGTCCTTGAGAGAAATGTGAGGCTACAGAGTACAATGGGGATGAGATGAGGGAGAACTGCTTGTGCTGTCTCACAGCGAATCTAGCTCACAGATTAAAGGCCCTCCCATACTTACCCAGGCAGAACCAGGTCAAGGATATGGCCAAGTTCCACCCACATGGAATTAAAGGTGAGCAACTGCACTGCATCCAGAAACATGGGCCTGCCCAGCCCCCAGGAAGCTCCCAGGAGATTCTGAGATTTGACAGTGGCTCTCCTGTGTTCCCATTTTTTCCTTGGTCATTTCAGCACGAGGGCCTCTTGTCTGCACTCAGGAGTCAAGGATAGGGCAGCCCTTGCAGGCAACGAAGCCTTGTCTGGAATGGGTCCAGTCTGCAGATGATAAGGCTTGACTTTGTTAAAGCCCGTGGTGGGCAAGTCCAGTATGTTCCTGCAGGTGTGTGCACCCCACCCCCACCCCCGTCTCTCCCCTCGGCTTACCACCTGCCTCCTCTGGGCAAGACAGAGATAGGGCTGAGAGCGATCAGGTCAGAGGGAGTTAGAAATGTTAGAAGGGAGGACAGAGGAGCCTTCTGCCTGGAAGACATGTGTAGTGTTGGCAGGAGAGGGATATAAAATGTCATCATCTCTCCCAGACCCCTACCAGTGCCAGAGATGTCCAGCAGTGAAGATCCTCCAAGGATCTTAAAATTTAAAAACTTCCTCTACTTAAATGCGAACAAGATCTGCCGCAGGAGCGCCCAATCACAACACTGTCTAACCAACACACACTGCCAAGAGCAAAGGAGAACTCTGAAGATCGCTGAGTCCAATCCCTTCTTTAGACAAAGGAGGAAAGTGGGGCCCCAGAGGGCAAGCAGCTCTCGCATGGTCACAGGGCTGGGGCTTTAACCAGATCTCTAAGTCTATACAATGTGGTCCTGGGCCCAAGAGAGGGTGGCTGAGGATGGGGTGAGCAAGGATCTGGAATTTTGGCATCCTGCTTCAAGGGCTGCCCCTTCTGCCTGCCACCACAACAAATAAGAGCCCTTGGGACCTTAGCCAAATGCCTGTCTCCTCCCTGGCTCTGCCTTCCAGAAGGATGAATACAGAGAGAGAGCCAGGGCCAACTCGGTCCCGGGTACTGTGGGATCTGCAGCCATTTCTCTGTTTCCCTGCCTCCTGAGAGGACAAGCTCTCCAGAAGGAACATATCAAAAATACTTTGCTCTTCTTTTGGGCACCAGAAGCATGGTAGGAAGATGAGGGTATTAAAGATCATAATTTTTTAATGTCACATTCTTACCAAAATGGCACCTCTTGAAATCAGCTGACTAATACCACATTGGATCCATTAATTACAAGGATGGAGACTGAACTGCACTGAAGTAGCTAGCCAAATGATGGCTGTAACCCAGGATGAGGTAATGAAAGATAACACAATTGGGGATAGACAAAGCCTCCTGCCTGGGAGTGAGAAGCTTATGGGCCTGCAGAATTGCCCAGCTTGGGTAGCCAGGTCAAGGCAGCTGGCTCTTTGCCACTAAGCAATTGGATCTTTGCTAAGTAACCAAGGTTCACTTAAATACTGGCTTAAGTCCCATGGTTCACCAGCCAATTGTTGTTCAAATTTCTAATAAAATACCTGGAGCCTGATATTGGGGTGAAAGCTGAAAATCAGAGAAGCAGAGCAAGCCACAGCCACCACTTCTTACCTCACTGACTCCTCAGCCTGAAAGAGCATGAGTTCCTGTCTCCTCACACCATATATACCTTTCTCCGCCCAACCATCACTTCCTGGAATTAAAGGCATGTGTGCTTCCCAAGTACTGGGATTAAAGGTGTGTGTCACCACTGCCTGGCTCTGTTTGTCTCCTAGACTGAGTCAATCTCATGTAGTCCAGGGTGGCTTTGAACTCACAGAGATCCATCTGAGTGCTAGGATTAAAGTTGTGTGCCACCACTGCCTGGCTTTTATGTTTAATCTAGCAGCTTGTTCTGTCCTCTGATCTTCAGACAAATTTTATTACAGTACACAATAAATCACAGCCATTGATCAACAGGATGGATGATTCTCCCAGAGGCCAGCAGGATTCCTGTTACTATAGGAAGAATAATAGTCCTAGAGGAAGAAAGGAGAAGAAAAAAAAAACAAACTAGAGAATCAACAGATGCTCAGAGGCCTGGACTCAGGATGAGAAGATCTATGAAGATACCAGTCTCTGAACAGTAGCAAAAAGACCAGAAGAAACACAATATTTGAACACTTGCCTAGTCTTGGGCAAGTTACT
>NC_050456.1:51839206-51859206 GCF_903995425.1 Onychomys torridus
TCTAGTTGGAAGGATAGAAAATGAGACATTTGGAGGCTGGAGAGATGGCTCAGTGGCTAAGAGTGTGTACTGCTCTTGAAGAGAGCAAAGGTTCAGATCCCAGCACCCAACTCCAGCCCCAGGAGATCTAACACCTCTGGTCCCCATCAGCACTTGCACTCACATGAACACACACACACATACACATCCATATGCATACACACACACACACACACATCCATACACACACACACACATACACACACACACACATCCATACACACACACACCACACACACATACACACACACACACACACACACCACACACACACACACACACCACACACACACACACACACACACACACACACACACACACACACACACAGAGGCAGGGGGAGAGAGAGAGGAGATTTAAAAACAAACATTTAAGAAAAGAAAATCAGGCATTTGACACAACTTCCATATAGGCAATGTGACCCTTTTCTCTGCCACAGTGAAGCCTAGCACTGGGCTGGACATGAAGGGAAGAAGCAAGAGTTGGGGGTTATATTATTTTCTCGCCTCTGTGGGGAGCTTTTTTCTTTTTAAATAGAGCATCTTCTAAAAGCCAATGGTGGCAGCCTGAAGAGATGGCTCAGTGGTGAAGAGCATTTGCTCTTCTTGTGAAGGCCCTGGATTCAGTTCCCTGCATACATGGTGGCTCACAATCACCTGTAACTCCAGTTCCAGGGTATTTAATGACCTGACCTCGGTGGACACCAGGCACATACATGGTACACATAGATACATGTAGGCAAATACTCATACACATAATAAAATCTTAGAAAGAGCCAACAGTGGGAACCTAGCTGATTTAAGTGACCGTACAAAGGTGAGTAAGAGAGTGGGTGGGTAAGACCCCCCACAATCTCCAACAACCTGACTGGATCATCCTTTGGGTTCCTGGACTCAATTAACCACAACGCGACTCCACAGACACACACTCCACCACCATCATTGGCCTCTGGTGTTAGCCTTGATGTTGGCCTCACCCTCACTCCCAATACACTCTTTCCTCCTGTCTGAGCTGCTTACTACGGTTTCCTGAAACAAGTCCTCAGTGTTCAGAAGCCAAGGGTTTCTTGGAAGTCTGGTCAAACTGATATGGAGAATCCGCTGCCTATGGGATTTCAAGAACCTATGGATGAGTGTGTGGACATCTTCTTTGGTTTGAAGATGAGGGCTTGCTGTGTAGACCAGGCTGGCCTTGAATTCACAGAACTCAGCCTGCCTCTACATCCTGAGTTGCTGGGATTAAAAGTGTACACTACCACACCTGGTTTAGTCCCAACATTTCCAACATTACTCATTGGATTCCTCTCATTTCCCACAGTCATTCTGGAAGGTAAGCGAGACAGAGGTCCTGATTTACAAAGGAAGAAATCGAGGCTCAGAGTACCTGAGGCAGCAAGCAAACAGTGGAACAGAAATAATCTAGCTCTTCACGTGTTAGTCTCTGGTCATTATGGTGGCCTGTTTCAGAATGGCCAGTCTAAATAAGAGTGGCCCCACTTCCTTCAGCTCCTCATTTGAAGCTATTAAAAATAGTAATATTCTCCTCTCTTTTGTATAATAAGTCTGGTAAACATATCTGCCCCGATTCTTCTATTTGTGCTGTGCTGGAGTGTACTGTCCCCAAAGACTCCTTTGGGCCTTAATGCTCCATGTCTCTGATGAAGTCCCCAGGAAGCAAGGTTTCAGTCCTCACCACATGGCAGTGACTAATCTTGGAGAGCCTAGGGAACAGTTGCCCAGGAATGAGCCAGTCCAGCCCACACAGAGGGCCTGGAGCTGCAGGAAATAGGTCCGCAGCTGTGGTGGCATTACTGGGCTTGAGCTCCTGAGAACTGAGGTACCCTGCCCTCACTGACCACAACCCCTCAGACAGCCATGACAGTGGGAGGTATCATGTCTTCCCTCCATCTCACAGCCCCACCAAATCTTGCCAGGCTAGTTATTTCCATGTAGAGCCGGTTGTCCGGGCCCTCCCTAAGATCCCCCCGAGTGACTGCCCATCACCAGTTCGGCTGTGAAGCCACTGAGAGAAACACAAAAGGACACCTGGCATCCCAGGCTGATTTCACGTCAGACACCTCCACTGCACTGTCAGCCGAGAAAGGACAAGAATGTTCCTCACTCACCTTAGGAAAGAACAAAAGAGCAGACAAGAAAAAGCCCCCACCCCCACGCACACGCCTTTGCAGACATCAGACTGCACCTCGGTCAAGACATCTACCACCTCACCCTCTACCCCCCCCCCACTCCACAGCCCTGACAAGGGTCCAAAGGCCCAGTGCCCCCTTTGAAACCTTCTCCCCTTCTCCTTCTCCTCCCAATTTCTCCAGATCATGAACTTCGCTTTCCCAACTTTAAGACAGAAGAATAGGGAAGGGTGACAACCAGTCTCCCCCGGAATCTGTCACGAGGGCTTCCTGAGACTCTGAGGTCCCTGATGTCTTTTAATATCCTCAACAGGAAGAAAACAAAATCACACCAAAGGAACATTGCTTAAAGGAGAAACGTCCTCAGGGTTACATCAATGCCAGCACCAAACCCAGTTCCATCCAGGCTTACATTAGTCTGGGGCTTACCGAAGCCCCCAGTCCTCATTCACTATCCCTGGTCACTCTGTCCAACAGACAGATCCCTTTCTACCAATCAAATTTCACCTGCGATGGATGTGAATTTCCCTGACAGTCTAACAAATATTTATCCAACAAACTCATGAATGAGAATTGATCTTGCTGTTTACTTTGAAAGCTGAAGGAGGAGTTGACTCTTACATGGCTTTATTCTCTTCCCCTCTGGAGAAATTAGAGAGTTAGGATAGCACGGGAGAGAGCAAATCAATGGCTATTTCCAGTTACCAGCATCTGTCTTCAGATTTAATAGAAATGATGCCCTCAGACACGCTGTCTACTCAGACTGCTCAGTGCAGAAACACCCATCGATATTATAGTAATGCGTGAGGAATGCCTTCCCTGGTCCTCTGGAAATGTAGACAAGAGCCTCACAACTGTTGCAAGATACACAAAGCCCTTCTGGATGAGAAGTGATCAATTCCATCCCATAATCAGAGAAACGAAAGCAGCAGCCCTCTCTGCAATGGCTCTGGCCCACCTGAGGGATAGCTGTGAAAGGATACAGAATACATCATCTGACTTGCCTTCAGGGAGAGCTAAACAGCTAGTGCTGTGCCACCATTCTCTCCAATATTCATGACAGACATCACTAATCAATTCAACACGCTCTTCCAGTCCACATGGATAAGACCTTAGGATCCTCCTTAGAACAATATTTCAAGCATCTATTCCCCTGTGAATTTATACACAGGGAAAAAAAACCTACTTGCTACCTCTGGGCTAGAGGCTATTGGGCTTAATAGGTTAAAAGCCTGGTATGAGAATTGAACAGCCAAACCTTAAGCAGGTCACAGGTCAAGTACATAACTCCTGCTTTCCTGTCTGTGAGTCAGTGTCCCCAGCCAAAGAGGGAGGGCCACAAACCAAATGGCTTTGTTTTATAGTTTGCCTCACTAACAATATTCCTATAATCACATAGTTTTGTATCCACAGGAAATCTGCAACACCCTTTCAAAAGGGAGACTTTTCAAATATTGGTTAATTTCCACTGCGCCATCAGCTAAGAGGTTTCTGTCAATCCCCCTTAAGAAAACCCTCTGTCTCCCATTGCCTGAAGCATGTTCTGCAAGCCTCTTTGCTAGGAGCTACCAATGACCTTTCTAGATCCATGTCTTTCCCACTACTGACCCCAATTGCCACCATGTCCTATCAACAGTCACACAGAAAAATATCCATTACCTGTCTGCCTCAAAAAAAAAAAAAAGCAAAAACAAAAACAAAAACCACAAGCCCCACTCCTCTTGCTCTTTACCTTCCACACACAAAGATACCATCCTCTCCAAATCCCTACTCACAGCCCAAGTTGTCAACCAGTCACCTATCTCAGCTACACAAAGTATGGTCCGCATGTCATTAGCATGCGTATCACCTAGGAACTTGCTCAAAATGCCCACCAGGGCTACTGAATCAGGCCTGCAGGGCAACAGGCCAGCAAGAGCTCCGAATGCAGAGTGTATATTGAAATGTGTCCATACTCTCTCACTCCCTTCTGGGTTACCCATTCAGTCTTCATGCCTTCTACTCTGACTCCTCACTAGCCACAGAAAATTTTGCATCAAATGAGTGAATCTATCAATACACATATGAATAACAGAATAAACAAACTATCACTTCCACTGTCTTTGATGCCCAGGAATTTCTGTTCATCCTTCAAGCCCAGTGTCAGTGACTCCACTTCTGGAAGCCTTCTCTGTTCTCCAGTGCAGACAAGGAAAGCCACCTGCAGGGGGCCTGGAGATGATGCTAACAGAGCAGGCTACCTCTAAATCTCATGAGAATGCTCAACACCTAAAGCATGCTGTCTTAAAGAATGCCATCAGGAAGACCAGGCGGTCGTGGCACACACCTTTAATCCCAGCACTCAGGAGGCAGAGGCAGGCGGATCTTTGTGAGTTCAAGGCCAGCCTGGTCTACCAAGCAAGATCCAGGAAAGGTGCAAAGCTACATAGAGAAACCCTGTCTCGAACCCCCCCCCCCCAAAAAAAAGAATGCCATCAGGAGACTGTGTGACTTCTACATGAGCCCCTGGCCACTGTCAAAGGCAGGAACTCCCACCTGAAATCCAGAAGAAAAGACTAGCATTGCTTTGATGATGAGGCCCCGTATGAGCTGACTGCAAAGTGGGTCTCTTGTTTGGGCTCTGAACCAGGGTGCCCACACCTCACCCGCATCTCACAATCTGCTTAAGATCCTTCTCTGGTCTCTGCCTTTGCACACAAGTCACCAATACTTCTCTTTCCCTCTCTTTGTCCTGGGGATTTTTCGTTTGGAGAACAAGGATCTCAGAGTGGAAATGTCAG
This sequence comes from Onychomys torridus, assembly GCF_903995425.1. Taxonomy (NCBI): domain Eukaryota; kingdom Metazoa; phylum Chordata; class Mammalia; order Rodentia; family Cricetidae; genus Onychomys; species Onychomys torridus. The sequence continues at coordinate 51,844,172 of NC_050456.1, forward strand.
ACATTTGTCTTCCCATTTCCACAATCCATAGAGACATTTCCTGGTACCCCAATGCTTCCCAGATGCTAGAGCACACAACAGTCACCAGCAGGGGTAATTTAAACTATCAGATACCCTGGTCTCATGCTTCAAGTCTACCAGCTCCAGAATGGGTGGGATCTGCTTATCAGTTAGTGTCCTGCGGAAACTCACATACATAGCCTTCCAATCACACTTGGAACCCTTCATCTGATCAGCATGCTGTGCTATGATGGCCACCACCCTAGTCCTGAGTCCTCCTTGGTCCAAGAAAGGGTTCCAAGCCTTTCCTGCACACGTGTTCCCATCATTGTGAGAAACGAGGCAATAGGTGCATGCTACTGCTTTGTTAAACTGGAAAATACTTAAAATCAAAACAGACAAGGTTTGTTTCTCTTCTGCTTTGTTTTGGCACCACCAAACCTCTGATCCCATTCCCAGAAAGTCTATATTTCTCTCCACCTCACAGCCCGCTCTCGACATACTCCTAAGTACTTTAGGCAGGCCTGTGGTTAATGCAAAGAGCACCAACCCACACTGGCCACTGGCCAGGCACAGGCTGTCTTCCTGACAGCCAGAGACCCACGTCGTGCACACAAACAGGAGACCTGGGTTTCCCAGGAGTTTCCGACTAGCACTATCCATCCACACCCTGTCCCTAAGATAAGGCCTTTTAGATGACAAAACACCCAGAATCAGGAGAAACCAACTCAAATGCCCAACCTAGCATTTGTGGAGCCAATAAGACTGGAGTAGGAAAGGCGAACAACTGGTTTACTATGTGGTTCCCCGTGTGTCATTAAAGAGCGTGGGCTGGCCTTGCAACCTAACGAAACAATGACTGGATTTAAAGAGACCCAGAATAAGCATTGCTTCTTGTCATTTTCTTTTTTGTTTCATATTTTTATTTTATGTACATTGGTATTTGTCTGCATGTATGTCTGTGTGAGGGAGTCAGATCTCCTAGAACTGGAGTTGCAGACAGGTGTGAGTAGCCATGTAGGTGCTGGGAATTGACCCTGGGTCCCCTGGAAGAGCAGCCAGTACTCTTAACTACAGAGCCATCTCTCCGGCTCCGCCACTTTCTATTTTAGCATTTACTCAATTATTTTAGGAGGAATACACCTGAGCCAAAATCAAAAAAGACAAGAGTGGGGAAATGACTCAACAGGTAAGAGCACTGGCTGCTTTTCCAGAGGACCTGGGTTTGACTCCTAACACCCACATTGTGTCTTATAACCACCTGTAACTCCAGTTTCAATGGATCTGATGCCCTCTTCTGACCTTCAGACACCAAGTGCACAGATGGATGTAGGCAAAACAACCATAATATAAAGTGAAAAATGTAAAAGCAAAGGGGGGCGCAGCATGATAGTCAATGTGGTCCTGACTTCCTGAGGGCAGTGAGATGGGTATAATTAACCTTCAGACTTGCCAGGGGCTGTACTCCACTGTTCTAATGGCTCTCACCACATACTATCCCTTGCCTCACTGCTGTTGCACGGCCATCTTACACTCCATGTCCATCCCAAAAGGCACACCCTTGTATATATCTGCTAACCATCCTCTCTTACCCCTATCACAGTTAAAGCCAGCATCCCACCTCCTCTGCACTTGTATCAAGCAATTCACCAAGCTGCTGCTGCCCAGTCTCCACTCACACAGTGACTGTATCTCAGCTATGCCCCTTGTTTCCTTGATCCAATGATTCTCTCATGTCTCTCCATTCTCTCATGCCCATTCACTTGGAAACTATATAGGCAGTCAGACCACCTCCTGTAGCTGGAGACCTTCTCTCCAGCCCCTGCCAAGCCCTGTTAGTCCAACAACCCATTTATAAAATAAACACACAGACACTTGTATTATTTAAACTGCTTGGCCATTAGCTCAGGCTTACCATTGTCTAGCTCTTACTCTTATATTTAACCCATTTCTATTAATCTATACTTTGCCACATGGCTTGTGGCTTACCGGTATCTTTACATGTTGCTTGTCATGGCGGCGGCTGGCAGTGTCTCCTCCCAGCCTTCCACTTCCCACAATTCTCCTCCTCCATGTCCCACCTACCCTATACTTCCTGCCTGGCTACTGGCCAATCAGCACTTTATTTTACCCAATCAGAGCAACACATTTGACACACAGAACATCCCACAGCAACCTCCTCTTTTCTGTGCCACACCTACCCAGCTCCCTATACCTGTACTCTTCTATTGGCTCCCTCCCATGGTCAGGAACACTACCCAAAGCCCCCACCAGCAATGGACCCCAACTTCTCACCCTAGAACTTTCCTCCAACTACGATTCCCTCTGTAATCTTTCTCTCCCACCAACGTACATAGAATAGCGGTTCTCAACCTGTAGGTTGTGACCCCTTTGGGACTTAAATGACCCTTTCCCAGGGGTCAGATATCAGAAAGCCTGCATGTCAGATATTTACATTACAATTCATAACAGTAGCAAAATTACAGTTAGGAGTAGTAATGAAAATAATTTTATGATTGGGGATTGTGGTGTTCCTCACCACAACATGAGGAACTGTATTGTAGTGTCACAGCATTAGGAGGGTTGAGAACCACTGTTCCAGAATAACAAAAGTAGAGAGGAAAAGTGAAAAGAACAAGGAGACAAGGTAGAGCTGGAAAGGAAAAGAGATGTTAGTGCATGCTTATTCGGCAAACACAGAATTCTTAGCATTTTCTTCTGGCTTTTTTTTTTTTTTTTCCTTTTGAGACAGAGTCTCATAAAGCCCAGGCTGGGCTCAAACTCACTATATGTAGCTGAGGATGATTTTGAACTTCCAATCCTTCTGAGTGCTGAGATTACAAGTGTACACACCACATCTAGTTTTTGTAATGCTAGAGATTAAACTCAGAGCTTCATGCACGTCAGGCAAATGACCTGCCAACTGAGCTACATTGCCAACCCTATTTCTTTTCATTATCATTATTATTTAGTTTGTTAAGACTGGGTCTTGTTAATCAAATTCTTTAAAAGATACGGAAACTCAATTCTCTAACACATCCCTGGAGGGGAATTAGCATTATTAATGCTAATTTAATGAGAAGCTATCTCCCTATGTGCTAAGCACTTTCAACACACATCCTCATTTCATCTTTAAACAATCTGTGACTAAGGCTTATTGATGAAGAAACTGAAGGCCAGCGCAGTTAAAAAAAAAAAAAAATTAAGATGACCTAAGTAGGGGCTGGTGGAGGCTAGTGAAAGACATCTTATTCCAGCATCCACGTGGGGAGTCATGAGAGCCCTTAGCATCCATGTGGGGATTCATCAGAGCCCTCAGCATCCATTCATCACAGCCCTCAGCCACAGGGCACCGGCAATTGCAATGGCCCCTCCTCTGACAAGAGATGATCAGCTGCTCTCAGGGGACGTGAGCTTCTGACCATTCTGTGGCCTCCTGAGCCAGAGGGATACTGAAATCCTGGTTCCCCACCACACTCCACTGTCCCTGTCCATGCTCCAGGCTGTCCTTGAGAGAAATGTGAGGCTACAGAGTACAATGGGGGATGAGATGAGGGAGAACTGCTTGTGGCTGTCTCACAGCGAATCTAGCTCACAGATTAAAGGCCCTCCCATACTTACCCAGGCAGAACCAGGTCAAGGATATGGCCAAGTTCCACCCACATGGAATTAAAGGTGAGCAACTGCACTGCATCCAGAAACATGGGCCTGCCCAGCCCCCAGGAAGCTCCCAGGAGATTCTGAGATTTGACAGTGGCTCTCCTGTGTTCCCATTTTTTCCTTGGTCATTTCAGCACGAGGGCCTCTTGTCTGCACTCAGGAGTCAAGGATAGGGCAGCCCTTGCAGGCAACGAAGCCTTGTCTGGAATGGGTCCAGTCTGCAGATGATAAGGCTTGACTTTGTTAAAGCCCGTGGTGGGCAAGTCCAGTATGTTCCTGCAGGTGTGTGCACCCCACCCCCACCCCCGTCTCTCCCCTCGGCTTACCACCTGCCTCCTCTGGGCAAGACAGAGATAGGGCTGAGAGCGATCAGGTCAGAGGGAGTTAGAAATGTTAGAAGGGAGGACAGAGGAGCCTTCTGCCTGGAAGACATGTGTAGTGTTGGCAGGAGAGGGATATAAAATGTCATCATCTCTCCCAGACCCCTACCAGTGCCAGAGATGTCCAGCAGTGAAGATCCTCCAAGGATCTTAAAATTTAAAAACTTCCTCTACTTAAAATGCGAACAAGATCTGCCGCAGGAGCGCCCAATCACAACACTGTCTAACCAACACACACTGCCAAGAGCAAAGGAGAACTCTGAAGATCGCTGAGTCCAATCCCTTCTTTAGACAAAGGAGGAAAGTGGGGCCCCAGAGGGCAAGTAGCTCTCACATGGTCACAGGGCTGGGGCTTTAACCAGATCTCTAAGTCTATACAATGTGGTCCTGGGCCCAAGAGAGGGTGGCTGAGGATGGGGTGAGCAAGGATCTGGAATTTTGGCATCCTGCTTCAAGGGCTGCCCCTTCTGCCTGCCACCACAACAAATAAGAGCCCTTGGGACCTTAGCCAAATGCCTGTCTCCTCCCTGGCTCTGCCTTCCAGAAGGATGAATACAGAGAGAAGAGCCAGGGCCAACTCGGTCCCGGGTACTGTGGGATCTGCAGCCATTTCTCTGTTTCCCTGCCTCCTGAGAGGACAAGCTCTCCAGAAGGAACATATCAAAAATACTTTGCTCTTCTTTTGGGCACCAGAAGCATGGTAGGAAGATGAGGGTATTAAAGATCATAATTTTTTAATGTCACATTCTTACCAAAATGGCACCTCTTGAAATCAGCTGACTAATACCACATTGGATCCATTAATTACAAGGATGGAGACTGAACTGCACTGAAGTAGCTAGCCAAATGATGGCTGTAACCCAGGATGAGGTAATGAAAGATAACACAATTGGGGATAGACAAAGCCTCCTGCCTGGGAGTGAGAAGCTTATGGGCCTGCAGAATTGCCCAGCTTGGGTAGCCAGGTCAAGGCAGCTGGCTCTTTGCCACTAAGCAATTGGATCTTTGCTAAGTAACCAAGGTTCACTTAAATACTGGCTTAAGTCCCATGGTTCACCAGCCAATTGTTGTTCAAATTTCTAATAAAATACCTGGAGCCTGATATTGGGGTGAAAGCTGAAAATCAGAGAAGCAGAGCAAGCCACAGCCACCACTTCTTACCTCACTGACTCCTCAGCCTGAAAGAGCATGAGTTCCTGTCTCCTCACACCATATATACCTTTCTCCGCCCAACCATCACTTCCTGGAATTAAAGGCATGTGTGCTTCCCAAGTACTGGGATTAAAGGTGTGTGTCACCACTGCCTGGCTCTGTTTGTCTCCTAGACTGAGTCAATCTCATGTAGTCCAGGGTGGTTTTGAACTCACAGAGATCCATCTGAGTGCTAGGATTAAAGTTGTGTGCCACCACTGCCTGGCTTTTATGTTTAATCTAGCAGCTTGTTCTGTCCTCTGATCTTCAGACAAATTTTATTACAGTACACAATAAATCACAGCCATTGATCAACAGGATGGATGATTCTCCCAGAGGCCAGCAGGATTCCTGTTACTATAGGAAGAATAATAGTCCTAGAGGAAGAAAGGAGAAGAAAAAAAAAACAAACTAGAGAATCAACAGATGCTCAGAGGCCTGGACTCAGGATGAGAAGATCTATGAAGATACCAGTCTCTGAACAGTAGCAAAAAGACCAGAAGAAACACAATATTTGAACACTTGCCTAGTCTTGGGCAAGTTACTTTTCCCAGTCTCAGTTCCCTTGCTGTAAACTTGGACCACCTCTTACCTCATAGGACCTTTAAAGAAGGCAATGAGTGTAGAGATTGGGATGACATGTTTGTGGCTGGCACACAATGAGCCTTGTTCCTTTCTCTACTTTAGATGACAGGGCAGACACCACCAAAGACAAACCTAGGGGTAAGGCATTTCCCAGTGAGCCCTACAGGTGGGTGAAGTATAATCTAAAAAGACTTTCAAGGGACACAAAGAGGATAGCTGTCCTGTGGCTCATAGGTAGTGATAGGCTCACTCATTGGCCACCCCTCTTTAATGTTCCTCTTCCTGTTTGGAGAGCCTTGGGTTGTTCTTCCCCTAAATTAAGCATGTAGTGGGAAAAAGCTATGATTATCACAGCAGATAGAGCAGAAGGGTTGAGGGACAGGGAGAGCAGCAGTCTGCAGAGTCTCCTGGAATTCAAGAGGAAAAGGGAAGGGACCTTGTTCCCTCTGTCAATCAATTAGCACAGACTTTCATCTTTAAAGTCAACCTCGGAACCTCAGCAGAGTGCAGTCACTCCCTAGGCTTCTTGCAATGTACACGGTGCAGCCATCAGAGGTAGGCAGGAGCTGATGTGATTTTGGTAGTGTGCATTGACATTTCAAGGCAGTGAGTGGGTAATGCAGCTGAGTACATGGAACAGACGCAGAAAATTGTTCACCATGATGAGCGCACAGTTAGCAGTGGGCCTGGAATGCAGGCTGTAACACAGCAGCATGAACATCACAGTCTGAAGGCAGGTGAAGGAAAGAGGGGATATGCAAGGGTTCAGTGAGGTCTATACTAAGTCCACATGCTACAAAAATGAGCCCATCAGATCTCACAGAGCTGGAGTTACACATGGTTATGAGATACCCACATGGGTGCTGGGACCCAAACTCAGGTCCTTTTCAAGGGCAGAAAAGCAAGACAGAAGAAGGTCTAATCTGGAGGCTGGTATCCAATTACTCTTCCTTTCCTTAGGGGAAAGGTGGCTGTTATTATACTGTAGTTTTATGCCATGTTCTTTCAGTCTGGTGCGCTGCTCTTTTTATCCATACATAAGCCAAGACAATTGTCACTGAACATTCTATAGACAAGTAACATGTAAAAGTGGGTGCACTAATGCAAACATCAGAGAAAACACTTGGTGTCTGGACCAGCCCAACACCCGGGCAAGGCTTTGGCTGGGTTCCTTAGCCTTCCTAAGTGCCCATCTATTTACTCATCTGGTAAATGGGGACAATGACCTCTGAAAAGGCTTCTAGGAAGAGCACATTGAGAGTAAAGTGGTAGTGATTTAGCATGACAGAAAGTGCCAGCCCCTTTTGGCCACTGTGGCGAAGTGGCCCACATTCGTTGCCCTCACAATCCACACTCTCACACATGGCTGCACCTCTTTCAGCTTCAAGACCTAGTAGAGAAAGCCATCAGCAGAGTGAAGTAAGGATAGAAGGGGCAAGGTGTTCCAACTGAAAGGGTTGGGGCAATTAAGAGTTCAGGCTACTCTTACGAAAGTTCCTGGGTTTGTTCCCAGAACCCCTGTGGGGCATCTCACAACCACCTGTAACTCCAGCTCCATGGGATTTCACAGGCTCTTCTGGCCTCAGGTGCACATACACAGACACACATAAATCAAATGAAATGAATCTATAAAGAAAGACTTAGGGGCTACAAGTCCAACTTCGCATTTCCTCTAAGAGGCAAATCAGCGGGGTATCTGAACAATAAAGCCTCAAGCTGCTTCAACACCCAACAATGGGCATAGCCAGCATCCCAGCCTGGCTTCTTCTCTTCACTTCACCCTCAGTGACCTTTCAACCTAAAGGATCAAGTACATTTGGTTCCAGTTTGACCAGAACAATGGTAGATTTAGACCTCAAGTTGAAATAGGCTCTCTGGGACCAAGTGGCCAATGGACCACTCAGACTATACCACGCTCCTCCCACATGCATTTCAAACCAGCAAGGGGTGAAAGAACATTCCGTGGTAGGAAATTCCCATGGAATCATCCACCTCCAAGTTTAACACTCGGAATGAGGCATATTTCACCACTTAGATGTCACACAGAAGATCGAGACTTCTATCTGAGTTTCTGTTTCATGTTATCTAGAAGGAATATGATCACTGCTTTGTCCCTGAGGACCAGGAACCTGCCATCTTTCACGAGAAGACAGAGGCTGCAGGGTGGGGAGAACAGATGCACCCAGATTTCCTGACACTCACGGCTCAGCTGCACCCACCCAGCCATGCTAAGCATCACATATATCCTGCTTACGAGCTCATGAGGGGCCCCTGTTTCCAGCTCTTCCTAGTTCTTTTATTGTAGCTCAAACCACCCCTTGACATCAATGCTGGTAGCAAGCCCACAACCTGCTTTCTCTTCCAGTCAGGTCCCTCTCTGCTCTGGCTCCAAAACCCCCATGCCCGCTCACACCTCTGAGCTTCTGCCTAGCCACTTCCTGCAGATGTTTTCAGTGGCCTGCCTTCTCTTGGTCCACACCAACTCCATCCAGCCTTCTCTGAAGTCTTGCCCCACATCAGCCAGCACTGGTTAACTCTCCTCAATGAGCCTGCCTAACATCTGCAGTTTGCAGCAACATGGCGCTTAATTATGCATGGTCTTGTCTTGAATAATATGTTAACCACCTGTCTCTCCTCCACAAAAACAAAAGATGTTTTACACACTGGAGAACGTTTTAGAGCCATAAAAGACAAAAGAGAGAGAGAGAGAGAGAGAGAGAGAGAGAGAGAGAGAGAGAGAGAGAGAAATTTTGACTAGAAAACTCAGGTGTCACCAACTATCACCTCGACCCCCTTGAGTCTCAGGTTCCATCTCTATAGAATGGAATTAGTAGTAACCTAAACCCCAAGTGCTATTATATGACTTTAACTAGCAACCAGTTATTGAAATCCTAAGCACAGCCATTCACATGAGCACACAGAAAGCACCCCCTTTGCCTCTCTTTATGTCCTTCAGAATCTCATATAGTATTGCAACACAGAAGGCATTCGGTCAATTGTTGATTAATTGATTTGTACCATAACCGATAATGTGAGGATTACTACAGAAAGTAACAATGGTCTGAACATAGTGATTTATTTTCCCATTGTGGACATGAGGTTGATGTTTATGGAGGCAAAACAGTCTATTTTACCCAAAGAAGTGTTCAAGATCACAAACTGCCTGTGCCTCCAAATCCACACCTCAGCCAAGCAGACACCACAAACACGAACATCACGGCGGATCCTCCCTTACTCTTTCATACCAGCTATCAGCAGACCCAGCCTTGTCAGAGTCACAGTTCCCAGAAGGCTCGCCTCACACAAAGAACACAGCACAACTATCACTTCTTTCAAACACAGAAAAAAAAATGTATGCCGGATTTCTTTCCCAAATAACATAGGTCTCTAGTAGGAGTACTGACCACTTTTATCCCCAAACAGAATTTTGTTTATAAAACATTGTTTTCTACTAGGGCCTTTCTGCCTGACCAGGTTGGGGAAAAGTTAGGAGACAATTGTCAATGTCAGTGAGATCATTCTATCCGAGCTGAATGGAATAGTGACGGTCTATCATGACCATGTGACTCATTCACAAGGATGATGTTGGAGGTTGGGAAGTCCAAGGAGCTGAGAACTGGTACCCCACTCAAGATGGGACTCTCTGTAGCATCATTCACCTGGTGGCCTCTTGGCCTGACATACTCTTCTTTTTCACATCCCTGGCATTTCTCTTCAGGAGATTGTCTCTTCCCACAGTATTCACATTCCAGCTGGTGCCTGGTACCATCCAATCTGGACAGTGTGAACAGAGCATGCTCAGAAGTAGAATTTCCCCGACTGTAATCTACATTCTTGGAACCAATCTTGCCCATGTTTCTCCACTTGCCGGTGGTGAGTTAGGCACTGATTTCTTTAACTCTTCCAGTTGCTGCATTGTGGTGTGGGGTTAGATCTCAGTAGCTCAGTTCTCCCATGCCCCTAACTCTACATAGGAAAAGATCTTGGCTACTGGTGAGTCCCCCTTAACCTCCAAAGTCTAAAGTTAGTTCTTGGTGTTAAAGAGTTTGCCTATTTGTTCTGAATGCCCTGAGACACTTCTTCACAGGAAACCACAAGGTCTGGTCAGTGTCTTTTTCTCAATGATACACTGGAGTTATTAAGAGACCACTAATGCTCGTTTCCAAGTTGGACAACATCTAATGCTAAACTCTTCCTTAAAGGGCTTATTTATTCTTATGGCATACTGTTAATAATATTTCCTGAAATTTTAGATTTTTTTTTAGTCTTTTATCATTTCATTGAACATGGTATTATCACTACTAATACCAATATAAATATAGCTAAGAATTACATCTCAGTCCTTATATATCATTGTCAACATAACCTGCTACCATGCACTCAAAGATAACACAGTACCCTTTGGCTAGGGGGTTACTGTAACCATCTTGATCTATCCCATGTATAGCTAGCCTTGCCAGAGGATGACTAATAATAATATAGTCAAGCCAGGCATGGTGGTACACTCTTATACTCCTAGTACTTGAGAGAGGATGTGTAACTCAGTGATAGTACATTTGCCCTGAGACTTCAAGTTTCACCTCCATCATTACAACAAAAGTACACCCCAGCACTTAGAAGGCAGATTCTAGAGGATCAATAAACTGAAGCCAGCCTGAACTCTACAGTGAGACCCGTCTCTTATCCCCAGCACTAAAACATAAGATAAAATAATTATTATAATAATAATAGCAACATGGTTAGCATAATTGAATCGATTGGGTCAGTGCTAAATCACCGATAATCACTATCAATAACTCTCAGAAAGCATTTCCTATTCTAGTGTAGGGAAGATTACCCTAACCAGGAGACATAGGCTTCTCACACCATGTCTATGTAAAATAGAAAACACAGGATTTACTGACTTTAAATAATCTCCTCCCTCATAACATACCCTGAAAACTGACTTCTGAGTGATTCGAACACAGAATGAAGCTAGAAACAAGGGCAGACTCAAGAACACGCCAGTTCCAACCACTTCTCCCTTTCAGGAAACCTAACAATGAACCTCACCAAAAGGTTCCCTGGGATCTGAAAGGCTATCTGGTCCTCTTAAGACATTTAATTGAGCAGCTCCTAATCATGTCCATCCGTCGACGCCCCCCCCCCACACCTCAAAAAAGTCTCTTCAATAATTTTTGGCATGACAGCTGCCTCCCAGCGTCCCTGGCCTCACAGTACCCTTCTTCAGATCATCCTATGTTCAACTAGTAAGACAATTACCATTCAGTAGTAAGTCTCGGCTTAATAAGCTTCTCCACTAACAAATATGGGGAGATCTTTTCTTATGATCTTGCCTTGGGAGATGAAATAAAATGTTGTGGGATGTGTTATGATCCTGAATAAAACTACAAGATCTGAGATGTTTGGAAGAAATACTTCTTAGTAATCTTAACATTTCATATGTAACTGTGACCAAGTAGTCATCAAACCACACCAGCAAGAGCCTGTCTCTTTACAGCAGCTCTATGCCTTTCCCACTGACTGCCCTTTATCATTTATCCCCTACAGACAAAACTCAAGTATCTACATTCACGTTGATGCAGGAGCTACTCACCATTTTTCGTTCTTAAAAACAACATCAGCTGCTAGGGATGAGGGGTATTCATCACCATGTCCTCAGGGACTCATTGTCAGGCAGGATTTGGCTATTCTATTCCTGACACTTTGGTAAACAGTGCTCTGTTGTGGTTTAGGCTCATCACTGAGAGCTTTAGAAGACCTTGTAATGGGACCTTTTGCCTCAGATAACTTTGGTTAGTGAAGCCTTAAAAGTTTCTATTACTATTGGGGGCATGCCCCTCTACCTCTTCTCCTGATGACCTGAACTTTCCTCTTAATCCTAACACTTAAAAGAAGACTCAAATGTTAGTAGCATCACCACCCCCAATTAAATGCACAATATTCTCTGAATCAAGGATCATCAAAACTACACCTCATGGACCAGCTGCCCATTTTTGCAAAGGCTATTTTGAAATACAGCTACACCCATTCATGTACATCTTGTGTACAACCCCAGAGTGGGGCAGCTCCAACACAGCAAAGCCTAAGCTATTTATTATCTAGGCCTTTACAGAACAAACTTGTGTCCATCATAAACAGGGAAACGAAGGTCTTGTTCAAAATCACCTCTTCCCCAGCAAGACAAAATAAACATCAATGATCCAAGTAAGTAGTGTTTGCAAATTCAAGAGTAGATCCAACTCTCTTACTGGCATCTTCTGTAATGAGATGCACACATCTAAAGAGTTAAGAAACAAAGAATTTAAATAATAAAGATTCTGGAAGAATCTGTATCGAGAAAGAGACACAGAGAGAGAGAGAGAGAGAGAGAGAGAGAGAGAGAGAGAGAGAGAGAGAGAGAGAGATTGATTTTACTCAAAGTTCTGAATTTGATTGAATTTGCTCGTTTGGGGCTAAAACTCAAATTCAGCTCTGGTCACATGGAATGTGACACAGAGGTCTTAAAAAAGAAGGAATAAAAGAAGGAATGTGATAAGATGGGTGACTCATTGGTCAGCAATCATGGCATAATGTGATAACATCTATAAACTGCACCACCTTACCTGGAGTTTTACAGAGAGGATCTTTCATGGACATGCAGAGGAAAGGGACTGGATGATGAAGTATTTTCTGTTGGAAACATAACCCAAATCCCTGACATGCTGAATGATGGATGACATAGTTCTGTTCAGAGACCACCAAGTGCCTTTCCTATCACGTAACAACTCTAAGCCACTATCTGCATCCCTGAGTTAACGAGAGGATCTGCTGTTCTCAAGGATTTGGGACAAAGCATTCCAACCTCAACTTCCACCTTATCCAGACTTCTAAGTCCCAAACCATCAAAATACATTCACCATCTGTCCTGTGTACAGTCACACGTGGTTTAGCCCATACCAAGTTGTTCTTCAGTGTTTGTTTTTCATTTACTACCAAACTTTTTAAATGGAAAGATCTCACCAAAATGTTTGTTTTCCTTCTCTTGAAAAGCCAGACGACAGCTGAGGAAAGACTCAGTTGGTAAAGTGCTTGCTCTGCGAACCTGAGTGTCTAAACTGGACATGGAGACACACACCTGTAACCCCAATGCTGAAGCTGTAGAGACAGGGGGATCCCTGGGGCTTTCTCAGCAGCCAGTGAGCTCCAAGTTCAGTGAGAAACCTTGTCACAAAACACAAGGTGAAGAAGCTATTTGAGGAAGATACCAAAGATTGACACCTCTCTCTCTCTCTCTCTCTCTCTCTCTCTCTCTCTCTCTCTCTCTCTCTCTCTCAGAAAACCTGGGAATCCTGAACATTCCTTCACCCAGCATCCTTTGAGCTTTGTAGCAGCTGCCACATACAGACAGAGCTGCTCTCCAGCACCACATGCTCTTCTTGTCCCTGAGGCTGAGCATTGAGAGCTGTTCCCCTCCTCCCCAGCACTGTTATTTTCCTCACACCAGATCTGTTTGGCTTACTGAAGATACCTGCACTCAACTACCATTCTAAGCCTTTATAGTAAGCAATATGCTTGACTTCAACCCAAGTGCTAATCCTTCATAGTGACTAATATATTTTCAAGTGGGAAAGGAAAGTAATTTCCTCTTCTCCTTCTCATTCTCAGGCTCGCATATACTTCCTCTTCCCCACTCTTGTCAGTGAACATCTATGGACACAAAGCACCTGTATTCTTGGCCAACAAGTCATCATCAGATGCCTGAAATGACACTCACTGCCTTCGCGACCTGCCATTGAGGATACCTGAATACCCTGAGTATGTTCCATCCCTTGTCATTTATACTGATACAACTCTCTAGCAACCTCTCATCCCAATAAGCATTCATACACACACACACACACACACACACACACACACACACACACACAAAAGCCTTAGTCATAAAGAAAGACACCCATTAGAAAGAGAATGTCTCTACCCTTCTGACTCAAGGTATCCTTTAGAATGCAAACTAGAAGGGAGATTGCACTTGTAACCACTTCTCTCTAGAACAGACATTTAATGCCTCCAGTGACCTAGAACTTGGTTCTAATGTCCCAAATCTTCTAGATAGTGGGGGTATATAATAAATGTGTGATACCTGCTTTATACTCCAAGTGTTAATGGACAGATGAATGGATAAACATCATGTACTTTATACACACATTCAACACCCAAAAAGAGGGAAATATCATCCATGCCCTAGCATAGAGTATCCTTGAATATATTATGCAAAATGAAATAAGTCCATGGCCAAAGGACAAATATTGCATGAGTCCATTCATTCAAGTGTGTGAGGTACTCAGGTTTATGGGGTCATGGAACAGAATAATGGCTGCCAGGGGCTGGGATGCGGAAACAGTTGGTGTTTAAGGGGAGTGTTTCAGTTGGAGATGAAATAGCTCTAGAGATGGGGTAGAACTAGTTCCTCAATGACATGAATGTACTTTGGGCATAAACTATATACACATAGTGGGTAAAGTAGTGGGCTTTATCTTTGTACAGTTTTAACACATCAACACCAACTTCTCCCCCCACCCACCCCCCCACACACATACAAATACATGCACACATGTATGCACACATGTACACACACGTACAAAAATAAAATACAAAATTTTAAAAGGAAGATAGGGATGTGAAGGTAGGTAACATATTAGAGGTGGTGGGGAACAACCTCCTCTTTAGTACTTAGAAAACTTAAGAAGTCCAAAATGGAATTGCACGTGACCTTCATTCTAAAAGAAGGTAAAAACCCAATGGCCACAGCATCGCAATGTCACACTGCTCTCCACCTGGCCCCTGTGGGGATAGGACCGATGCTCAGAGGGAAACACCTGACTCGACAGGCTAACCTAGATGACCCTTCAGAGAGCCTCCATCTTCACCTTTAGGAAACCTCTACCCCAGGGGGTCCACTTATAGCCTACACAGTTGCCAGCTTGGGGAACCAACCCCAATAATACCTTTCAGGCAATAAAAAAATGATAGGCACCCATCTCTTTTCCAAGCGTATGCTCAATCTCTCATATCTGTGCAAAACTTCTTAGCAGTAGTGTGATAGCAACACTGAACAGGTCGGCTCTACTTTTCCACATGATCAGGAGATTTCAGTAAGTCTGTTTTAACCATGGAAAGGAGGATGGGGGGGTGGTGGTGGTGGTGGTGGTGGTGGTGGTGGTGGTGGTGGTGGATGAC
>NC_050456.1:51864206-51924206 GCF_903995425.1 Onychomys torridus
CCTACTAGCTGGAAACCTCAGCTGATAGGTCAAATGTCTTTCTCCCCAGCCAGGAGCTAAGTCAATCATGTGCCTCCTTGGAAACAAAGCACTGGGAAGGATGCACCCTCCTTTTAGAACATCCTTGCTGAGAATGCACAGCCTCATTTACATCATCAGAAAACATCACAGGAACCTAAAGGGAACAGCTATAAAATGATTAGCCAATACTTAAAAAGCATCAAGAAATTGAAAACCCAAGGCAGACACTGGAACTCATTAATCCAGGTTAAAGAACTTTGGAAGGACAGGCCAACTGGATTTGTTGTGTGATCCTGGATCAGAAAAATGACGTTACCAAGACAATAGGCACAATTTGAATTAGGTCTGAAGCTTGTAGTGTTGTACCAAAATAATTTTTTTTTTTTTTTGAGACAGGGTTTCTCTGTGTAGCTTTGGCGCCTTTCCTGGAACTCACTCTGTAGCCCAGGCTGGCCTTGAATTCACAGAGATCTGTCTGCCTCTGCCTCCCAAGTGCTGGGATTAAAGGCATTCGCCACCACCCAGCCCCAAAATGAATTTTTGATTGTGATTGGTATACTGTGGTTATTTGGAAAATCTGGGTAAAGGGCATATGGGATTTTTTTTAATTGGTATCTTGGAAGTTTTTGAAATTATCATGGTTTGTTGCCGTTTTTATTTTTATTCATTGGTTGAAAGCCATTATTTAGATTTTTTTTTTTTTTTTTTTTTTTTTGCGCTGAGGACTGAACCCAGGGCCTTGCGCTTGCTAGGCGAGTGCTCTACCACTGAGCTAAATCCCCAACCTACTTACTGCAGTTTTGAACCTACTGGAGGGTTTTTTGTTTTTGTTTTATTTTTAGCTAATGACTTCTTCCATGTGGATGTGGGGGTGGGAGGGCACGTGTGTACATGTGTATTTGCATTAGCTGTGTGAGTCATAAGACAGTCTCAGGAGTCATTCCTAAGGAAGTGACCATGCTTTTATTTGAGACTAGCCTACAACTTACCTACAGTGGGCTGGATAGTAAGCCAGCCTGAAGGATCTGCCTATCTTTGCCCCTACTACTACCCTAGTACTGGGATTACAATTATGTCTGGTGTGTTTTGTGTAGGTTTGGTTTGGTTTGGTTTGGTTTGGTTGGGTTGGGTTGGGTTGGGTTGGTGTGGGTTGGGTTTGGGTTGGGTTTGGGTTGGTTCTTTGGTCCACTGTCTCCCAAGCCCCAGCTAATAAATCTCCTATAAAGAAGATCTACTATCAGTTTAGTCATTCTGGAAATCAATCAAGCAGAATGGCTTTTCCTTGATTGTTATTTTGGATAAATGGTCAGAAATCATTCCTATTAAGCATGCCAATGTCATCTGATTCAGTGTTCTAATGTTCCAGGCTCTTGGGCACATGATCAAAAATGGAGTTCCAAGTATTTCCTCCCTGACACCTCACCACTCCACCACACCACCCAAACCCTGACCACACAGGAAATCCAGGCTTAGTCCTTTCAGAAAGTTCATGGGAACATGGCCATTGCTTCTTCTCGGCACTGTTCTACTATCTAATGGCTTGGCTTTGTTGTTTTATGTCTGTTTTAACTTGAATACTCTTCTCAACCCAAAGAAGATAAAAAAGATAAAATTCTAGTCAAGATATCTTTAAAAATGAGACCTGTGAGGAAGTCAGCATGGACTGAGTTTTAAATACAAAAAATGAGTAGACCCAGATACCCAGAACTTACTGACCTTGGAATTTTAAACCAATCATCTCAGCTGACCGAACCTCAATTTCTTCACCAGAAAAATGGAGATCGATGACATCTATGTCACATGACAAGGTTGTTTTCAGGGTTATAATCAATAATGTTGGCCATGGATTATGGTAAAAATAAAGAAATGTCCACATTCTGGACACAAAGAAAACTAAATCAGTGCTCACAGCAACAGACGTACACAGGGAGTGGAGTCCAGAAATTAGGAAGCTTTCGTGCCTGCTCTAGGTTTCTACTCACTAGATCAAACATGCCTCACTCAGAAAACTCACAACATAAGCAACTTCCAAAGGCTAAATAAAATCCCCTGTGGAAAAATTCCTAATTCATGAGTCTGCTCCAACTCTAAGTACATGTTTGAGATCATATTCATCAGCTGTAACAGGAGGCATATTGGAATAAAATTAATTAATTTTATTCCACCATGAAGTAGGCACCTCCAAACAGCCTTTAGTCTCTCCCCAAGTAATGATCTCATGTTCCCTCAAGTGCTGTATAAAGGCAATATCAGGCTTCAGCCCATTAGGTGCTTGGAGAGACAAAGCAAGCAGGAAAACTTAAAGGGATGCTGTTGATGTGAGCATCCTATTTTTTTTTTTTTTTTATTAAATCCCTATCTCTAACATAGCAGCAGTAAACTGGGCTGCTGACTTGAAAGTACCTTTAAAAAATTAAATGCATATTCCTCCTTCCTCATGCTGTAGTGATCTTCCTCTCTGATCTCCTCATAGTCTCCAGAACAGAAAATGATGCCTTAGGTTGGGGTTGGAACAAACTCAGATAGCCACCCATTACAACAGCAGTTACCTTTACACCAACAGTTCCCCAGAGGGTCGGAATGTAACAGGAAGTTCTGTACCTTTGCCTTCTCCCATGCTGGGGCTGGTACTGAGATAAACTTAGGTGACATGTCTGAAGCATTCTGGTCATGTCATTTCGTAGATGATTGCGATTTCCTTTTTGATCCAAAATATTCATAGTGAGACCTAACCAAAACCTTCTAGTAGCTCATACAACTCCTGTGATTCCTGAGGTCACAAAAAGGTGGGGGGGGGGGCTTTTTGTCCCTATGAGGCACCCAGAGTCTTGTCTAAAAATTACAGAGTGTGAGTTTCCTACAATGTTCTGTACAAACCTTGATCAGAATTAGAATTCTTTCCAATGAAATCTAATTGCTTATTCTTAGTGGTTGAAATAGCTTTTCAGAAGATCGGCTTTTAAAGATACATTCATTACAGCTATCCTTTACCTCAACTGGAACTGAATGAGATGTACAATGTATGATACATGTTCCTTAACTAAGGCCCATTTGAGAGACAGCACAGGCAGAGAGCCAGCAGATGGGCTGTAGAATCTGCTGGGGGTCAAAACCTGTTTCCTCACTATGTGTGGGGCCTAGGTGCACTTAACCTCATTACTCAGCCTCAGCTTCTTCACCCATAAGCTAGGGTAATACAAGAATTTATCTCAGAGTAGCATGATGGAAGTCAAGTGAACTGTTCAAATAATGCCCAGCATGCACATGTTCACTCTGTTCTCTGGAGAAGGGGGATAGGGACCTAATATCAACGCCATCAAGTTTTCCAGGATCCAGGACAGCCAGCTGCTGTCTCCCATGCACTGTCCCTCTGCTTTAGGACATTGCCCTCTAAAGCAACTCTCTTCCACTCACTCAAACTGAGCTCAGTTAACCTGTCCAGGTTGACCTTCCCTTCACTGAAAGGTGCAAGATGGGGAACTGATCATCTTCCAGGTTCCTTCCAATGCCTCTTAAAGTTTTCATTAAGGGATATAAATTCTGCGCCTGTTCGTAGATGCTGGTGCTATATGGAGAATAAGATGTGATGCTCAAGCAATGTGCGCAGCGCTGCTGTGCTCACATTGGCTATACCAGTAGAGGACTGCAGCTACCGTGCCTAACAGGAGAAACTTGGGAAGTAAATTGGACAAGCAGAAATCACTCTCAGATGCTGTCCTGGGGCTTAGCCTTGTTAGGCAACTCTGAACTATTGGTTCCTTATTAGATGCACAGGCTAGACTCCTAAGTCAAGTGGCTTTTATTTTTTTTTAATAATTTGTTTTAAATAAATGTGTTTTAAAATATCCCAATTTCAGAGTCTATTATCCCTGATAATTCCAGGACCATGACCAACTAGACAAGAGTTCAAATGATTGTGTAGACTGAATATATTTTTTATTGACTTGGAAATTCACATTTCATCAGTGAAAGTCATGAGGCTATGAATCCAATATCTGAATCAAAAGAAGAAAGTCCAGAGGTGGACAGTGGCAGCAAGAGCAAAAATCTACTGGAACCAATGTATGTGAGCGTGCAGGAATATAACCACATGGAGGTCTGTGGTCCATTCCCTAGGATACAGATTAGGCAGAATATCCCCCAAGTGGGTGGCAGTATCACTTCCAGTCTCTCAAAACTGAGAACAAACATTCAGAGAAGCTTATATCCATCTGAAACAGAAGAGGAGAAGTCCCTCTGTCTCGGGCTCTTAGGAAAACTCAAAGGGGTCATTAGTAGTTTTGTCTGCATGCCTTTATTTTTGTTGAATTCCTTGTTATTTTAGGAGTGGTCTAGGTCAGGGAGATATTCCAAATCTGGTCTGTTGAAGCAGATCTCCTCTGATACTCACAAGTAGCCAGTTGACTAGGCAACCGGAAGGACCTCAAAATGTGTGCTCATGGAAGCCCCATACCTTGGCCATACTTTCTGGGAATTCAGAATCTTCAAAATAGTCGGGTTGAGTGTCATGCTTAATCAGAGGTCTTTAATTGGGTTATTGTTTGTTTGCTAGGTTGGTTGGTTTGTTCTGTGTGTGTGTGTGTGTGTGTGTGTGTGTGTGTGTGTGTGTGTGTGCTCATGCATACTCCAATGTGTCTGTGTATGCTCACACATGCCAGGATGCACATGGAGATGTCAGAAGACAGCTTACAAGAGTCAGTTTTCTCCTTCCACCAGGTGGATCCCACAGATCAAACTCAGTTGTCAAGCTTAGCTGCAAGCACCCTTTCCCAATAAGCCATCTTGCTGGCCCAGAGATCCTTAATTTAGACTCAGTCCTTTGGCCACGAAACAGGTTCCCAGAGCCCAAAGTTCCACCCTAGACATGCAGTACACTGTTCTCTGCCTCTTTATTCCTACCCAAGCCAACAGACTTCACTTCCACATTTAACCAAGGGAAAAGTCAGCCAAGCGTGTCCCCAGCCACTTTCTCTTGCAGTTGAAGCCAAAAGCCAAAGCCAGAAGCCAGAAGCCAGAAGCTTGCCATTCATTATACCAAGCCCCTCCCCTATGCCCAAGCCAGTATCAGCCCAGCACCTAGGCCCAGCATGCACACACAGGTCAGACTCTCCATTCACCACCCCTGTACCACAAAAGGAGAACCCAGAAACACAAAAGAGCAAGCTTAGAGGAACTAAAGGAAAGAAGTAAAGAGGAAAAAGGGGAGGGGAAAAAATGATGGTTTTGCACTCATTGTGAAACAACTCATCCAGGACATACCTGTGTGAGCAGGGCCTCCCAGCTGTTCTCAGGGACTGCCAGGGAGGTGGACAGTCTTCCTTATCCCTGAGGCCTCGGACCAAGTGTTGCTTTGGTTTATTTCAGGAAGTGCTATTGGAAAGATAAAACAAAGTGCCTGGCAGGCACTATAAAAAGTAGAAGAAAAACGGAAGACGTCCTCCTCCAATGGGTGGCTACATGTTTTTATGCAGGGGCGAAGGGAGGGAGATACAGTGTGTAGTATTGCTCTTCCTTCCAGGAACACCACCTCAATGGCTCTGCCAGGGCCGAGCCTGTGACTTGCTGACATTCCACTCCTGTGTTCAGATGGACGCATATCTTTGCCAAGACGAAGGTGAGGGAAACCCAGCAACCAGGAAAGAAGAGAGGAGCCAAGGGAAGCGGCCACTGCTGTTCAGGGCCAGCGCTGGAGGGAGGCCAATTGTAAGTGGCCCCAGGCTTCTCCGGGATGGCTGCCATTTTCTCACAAGCAGAGAGAAAGATGTAAAGGTCATGGAGGGGTCTGCTCTGCGGAGCCACCAACTCCCATTGAGGAAATTCTCCACACACAAACACACACACACACCCCGTGGCTTGCCTCCAAACAGGATATTACTTCCATTTCCTTGATTCATCCATTCTCTCCTCTCTCCTCTCTTTCTCTTTCTCTCTCTCTCTCTCTGTCTCTCTCTCTCTCTCTCTCTCTCTCTCTCTCTCTCTCTCTCTCTCTCTCTCTCCCCTCATCTGAATCTAATAATAGCTAGCATATATAAATAATAATTATTAATGTTGTTTGTCCTTTGTTTCCAAACCTCATATTCCTCTTCTCTTGAAAACTGGGGAAATCAACTCTGCTCACATCAAAAAGATGCCCTCCCCCAGCAGAAAGAAAATCTACCTAACTTCCTATTTCTAGGGAAAATAATAGCCCACCATGGTGCCATCTCTCGGAGGACTCTTATTCTGCTCTTTTGTTGATTTGTTTTCAGTAGTTTGTGCTTCTGTTGTACCCAAAATAGAAGGATGCTAGGAGGGGAAGGGACCCGTGGAAGGTAGGAGAAAAAAGCAAGGATAACGGGAAAAGCCCAAGTCGTCTTTCATTTAAAAATATATATCAGAACTAGAACAGTGACCAGAGTCAGAGGGGGTGGCTAATTGGCCAGACAGTCTGTCCCATGGGCTCAGCAGCTGCCCTTTTTATCTGCTGTGGGTGAACCCCGGCCACTGCGGCGTCCTCGGCAGGAGCGAGGCTCTTCCAAATCGTCCTCATCAAAGCCGTAGAAAGTTGACGTGTCACTTTCTGACGTGGAACCGAATAAGTCCTCCGTGGTACGAGCTGCAGCCGCTGCCTCCTTCTCCTTCCTGCCTTCTCCTCCCAAATGAGCTGACATGTATGATGAATATATCAGCACATGGGTTAAGCAACAGACAGCATTATTAATATTCTTATTACATCATTACAGTGTTATTCCTAACAGCAAGGTAATAAGCCGCTGTTACACCAAAAGGCACTAACAGGGTGTATCACCTGGTAACTGGGATTTAGGACAAAGCACTCATTTCCAGGAAGATTCCACTTCCCAGAAGAGGTCCCATCCCTACCATGATACATGTGTCCACAGCTTCTGACAGCAAGAGATACACACGCACGATAACTCCTTTGGACCACTCGCACAGAGGCACACGCTCACCCAACCCTGCCCCACACAATGCTTTTGCTTGGTGGTTTTAAAGCCTTGTTGGTATTTCTTTGTAGTTTCAGTTGACGTTTCTTTGAACAATGTGCGTCCGTCACTTTGACAGTCAGCTTTACCAAGGTATTACTGTCGGATAACCCATTGAAGGTGGTTAAGCCATTTTATTTTTATTTTTCCCCTGCCTCTAATCCCATTCTTTGACAGCTCTTTCAATTCCACCCTTATGCCGTGTGGTTCATTTGCACTGAAAGCAAAGAACAGTGGAGAATCTAAGTGTTAGTGCAGAAGAGCCCCCACTTTAGCACTGCTTTGTAATCTCATACACTGCAGCCGCTAAACACACCAAGGTCTCAGCTACTCTGGAAAGTTCACCCTGTCAACTCACACTCAAGACATATCCAAAGGTGAAAACCGGCCTTTAAAAAGCCTAATGAATATAGTATCCTAAGATCTGTAAAACTCAGGCTTCAATTGTTTCATACTCTATTGGCACCCAATACCATAGTGACGGTCCCTTCTGTGCCAGGGTTGGACAAGGCACTTGCTTCCAGGAAACAGAGGCAGTGGGTAGATGAGCAGAGAATAGCATCTATTCCTTCTCTGGAAGGACCCTGGGGATATAGTCACCCATCTGACTCAGCAGCCCAGCTCAGGGGTTAATGCCACCTGTATATTAACTATTTCAGAAACATTAGAATCAGGTGTTAAGAAAGGACCCACCAAATTAGTTCCCAACAATTACAGTGAGAAGACCTATGGTGCTGTAACTTGACACATGAAGTACGTGTCAGACAGAACCAAGGCAAGAAACGCTGAGCGAAAGAGAGGCTTTGTGCAGGAAAAAAAAACAAAAACAAAAACAAAAAAACAAAAAACCAACATCCTACTTCTGATGCCCACGGATCGGTTGAAGTAGCTCATCTTTGTGTTGGGAAGGAAAGGGTGCAATGACAGCAGAGAACTCTAGACTGCCTTCTCTAACCCACCGAAGCCTGCAGTAATCCACAATACCCTGCCGAGCACACCACTCTACCAAGTGGCCTTGCTTCTGAGAGAAGAGACGTTGTTTGAGTGCCTGACCTTAAAACAAATAAAAAGCACTGGGTTGAAGTTCATTTGTTTAATTATCTTTTTTAAAAACATCTAAAATCCAGCACCATCTATCACAAGGGTCGTATCTTCTAAGTAAAAAGTTCAGTGCTGCATATCACGTTTGGACCATGAATGAATCGACAGAGTTGCATGAAAGGAACTCCCTGGTAGGGTCCTTGAGAATTAAATGTAAAGGGTCTTATGCAATGGACACTAAGTTGTGTTTCCAATTATTGGTTTAATGCTCAAGGCTGTCTAGAGCCCTAAACAACCTTAGCTTCCAAACACATGGCGCTAAAGGTAAGGCTTAGGACCCAGGAGGGAGAATCATTGCAGAAGACCAAGACAAGGTCACCTCAATCCTTCTCTTGGGACTGGGGCTGAAAACAATGTTGGGTTCAAAAGGTCAAAGATGAAACGACCTCTCATGCTAGACCCAACCACCCAACCAAAGTATCTCGCCTATAGCGAGCCGCTGATGAAACTGAAGACGGCTTCTGAAATCATCTCTCCTCCCTATCTTGTGCTTTGGGCTACTTATGACATAGAAAAATTATGGGGGAAGGTGGCACCAACCAACCATGATCAGGCAAAAACAATGATTTATCTACAATTGCAAACCAATCCACAGCCAAGACTATTGAACTCATTTTAAGAATGAAGGAACAAGACCAAAAGTCTCTTCTTAATACTTGAGTCTTTGGATACATTGAAGATGAAGAGAGTATGCAGGTTGGTCTCAAGGATGCTTGCCCTCATGTGTAGGGAGCTCTGTGTGTTTCCCATGGAAATATGGATGAGTGGTCAATGGTGCTAATAGGTTTATGCTGCTATAGAGGGGCCCAGGAATCTCCAAGTCCCACAGATCAGGATGTGGCTGCTTCCCTAATACTGGTGTTTCCACACTCTGGGGTTGCCCCAGGTATTTCCACAGAACAAACACAATTTTTGTTACATGTTCATCTTCCAGTACAGGCTAACATGTTGCCTGCAATCTCCAGGTATCTCTGCTCTACTGTACTTTGGACCACAACTACACATACAAAGTAATGTCCACCTCATGAGTGGGCCAGACCTTCTCCTTGTCCTTTCCCCAGGGACCCAGAGAATGGCTTTTGGTCCTTTAAGACCCAAAGAGGAAAGACATGAAAATGACCTGAAGACCCCTTTCCCCTCAAAGTCACCACCGCCACCACCTCTTCTTCACTCTCCTCTCCCTCCCCAGCCACGGGGAGATGGCAGAGCCATCCAGATAGAAGAGGTCTACGGCACACAGTGCAGGAAGGGGCCACACTCACCAGAGCGTCCACAGTCTGCACAGGACACCAGCTCCTCAGGCCTCCCGCTCTTCTTGTTCATGTTGGAGCCCCCCAAGCAGAAGTCACAGTAGTTGTTGGGAATGACGGTCCCATCTGGTCCTTTCTGGGCTGTGGAAACATTGAGAAAGAATTCCAATTTTAGACTTAGAGGCTGCCCATTCTTCTACTGGAGTGTAGCAGAGTGTCTTCCAGGAAGAATAGAAAGCTTAGAAGGGAAGAGTTTGTTATAGCTGCTTTTTTTTTTCTTTTTTATCCTTCTGGGTCCAATGATACCCATCTTGCCGATCATTCAGAATCTCATCTTGGCGAGTTTTCCCAATTCAATGTTTTTTTTATAGAAACCTCGTTGCCCCCTCCGATTCTGTCTCTAAATTAATAAACTACTCAGAGATAGCATGCGTTATTTGTCAAGCAAACCTCTGTTAATCCTGCACAGACTCCAAACCATCAGATGGGAATTGTAAACAGTGATGACTAGAAGAAGAAGACAGCCAATGCTTTGGCCTAGCCTTTGAGAGACACGTATTCAGTATCTGTGGGTAGTCGCCTCTAGAGGGCGTGCTGGAGAGGCTCTTGAAAACTCTTTAAAAAGAAAAAACACTTCAAGTGACTTTTTTAAAGTTTTTTTTTTAATTTATTTTTATTTTATGTGCATTGGTGTTTTTGCCATAGGTGCCGGGTCCCCTGGAACTGGAATCACAGACAGCCTTGAACTGCCATGTGGGTGCAGAGGAACCCAGGTCCTCTGGAAGAGCAGCCAGTGCTCCCAACCACTGAGCCATGCCTCTAGCCCTCTTGACAACTCTTGATAAACATCTTAGAGTATACACAAATGTCTGTTCTTAGCCTCAACTCTCAGGTTTTAGACTTGTTGATCATGGAAAGCAAGTAGGCTAAGTCCATCTGAAGAACCCCAATGCCTGGAATTAGAAGTGGACACAGGTTGACTGGGTACTTAGCTCAGTCTCATGTCAGAGATGGACAGAAGATGGGGGAGTGAGCATATATGTAAGCCTAAGATCTTCACAAGTAGCTGAACACCATAACTCCATAACCTATCCCTGCTGAATGTCAAAACAAACGTATTCTTCAGGCGTGACCTCGAAAACAGAACCTGGTGATAATACCCATGCCTTTGAGACCCAAACTCATTCCCAGTTACTAGGGGCTGGTTGAAAAGCCTAGCACAGGTTCCTTGCATGAGAGAATGCTTCCATTTTCCCATTTTCTTATTTGTCTCACCCTGTTATAGACATTTCTTGGTGATATTCACACTCCCTGATTACCACTAAAAAGAAAAGTCTTTCTGTTTGTGGAATCAGCCTTAACCACTAGGGTTTCTTCCTCCTTAGCATCCTCCATGTCTGCTGCTATCTTTCATTATTTGCTGGCTAACACTAATCAGGGTCCCATAGGGTATAAATCTGTGAAGAGGCAGATATGTGAGCAGAAATACCAGCCAGACAGTAAGTGATAAACGGATTCACCCCCTTTAATATGATTCCCTCTGGCCTTGGCTCCTCTATGCCTTGCTTTGCCTCCAGGAATAGAAAACTTACCTGGGGAAGGCGGAGGACAAAAGCTAGCAGAATTACATGACAGAGGGTTAATCCACGTATCAGTTGCTATTTGAATTGTTTAATCAGTTTCTAAGTCATGGATTTCCATCTTCAAGCAGGCAGACAATCCTCTGCAAGAAAAGTGTTGGCTCTTTGGGAGAGGCAGAGGAACAGGCCACCCTCTGTGGTCTTCTGAGGTTGGGTTCTCCTTCTATAGACACTCAAAGACATCTGCAGAGCAACTCTCCAAATACTCTCCCAGGCCGGTGCATCTGCCAAAATTTTACTCTGCCTATGAAATGTGCTTTGCCCAAGCCAGAAGTACCAGTCTCTGTCCTTTCTGCCCTTTTCAATTGTACTCTTCCTCATTTTCAGTACTTCCTGGAGAAAATCTAAGCATGTTTAAGAAGCAAATAAACATAAGGTTCCCTATTCAAAAGATACACTGAAGTCTATTAAGTGATAAATATAAACTAGAGGTGGGGAAATATGCAATTTAGAAGCAAAGTTTCATGATTGGGTGAACTGGATATAAAGTGTGAAGTGATAACCACATCTGAGTAACTTCCCACATACAGAAAAAGACTCCCATATACGCCATGCCAAGAAGGTCTCGGGGTCCCAGTCTGACTTTCTTCTATGTACACACAGACTTCCTGCAATATCAGGTGTCTTCCCCATTCTCAAAATACTTCTGCCACCAAAAAATCTGAATGGCTTCAATGGACTGTCTCTCCTGATGATATATAAAGATAAAGAGGGAAAATATAGAGAATAATAACTTCCAGACTGTCCTTTACATTACTCACCAAATAGAATAACTTCCAGACTATTCTTCATATTATTCACTAAATAGGCACAATCAAGAGCTCCAAGTCAGACCTAGTGGTTCAGGCCTGTATTCCCAGTTACTTAGGAGGCTGGGACTAGAGAATCAGAAGTTCAAGGCTTGCCAAGGGGAGTTAAAGGCCAACCTGGGCAACTCATGGAACCCTGTCTCAAAATTTAAAATAAAATAGAAGAGGGCTGGGTATATAGCTCATTAGTAGAGTGCTTGTCTGGAATGCATGGGATCCTAGTTTTAAAGAAGTTTCTGATGTCAGGATGTCAGAGCAGTGTCCCTACGTATACAGGAAGACAAAATATCTGTATAAGGGAGTGAGGACGGTAGACTCAGGTATGTACAATTGTGACAAGGGAGGTGAGAGGTATGTTGTTGTTTGGCAATGGTCCAGTTTAGAAAGTGACAGTGAGGAAGAGGGTGCAGCTCAGTGGTAGAACACCATGAGGCAGGGGAGGAGGGAGTGAGGGGATGGTAACAGCCATGCTTTAACTTCTTCTTGCAGTGCCGGGATCAAAGCCTCCTTCCATCCCAGTAAAATGACAAGAGCATGTGCATTGGTTCTCTTACATTTTTGGATATTCAAGATTGGTGGGAGAGCACAGGTACTTCCAGGAACCCTCCCTATTCCCAGCAGCAATGACTATGTCTTGGGGAGGGCACCATGCTGGTATCACTATTACATCTCTTGATAAATGTGCACACCTGCCTCATATATTGCTTCAGATAGATTTATCACTGAGCCACTTGCATGACTTACATACTGGAAATAGTTACCAACAATTTGTGGGATGAATGGCTTTGAAAAGGTGACAAAGATGTAAACAGGTATCCCACGATGCGCCTGGGACCTTCTTCAAGAATACAGAGCTTGGTATTGGCTTTCCCTCTGGCAGAGCAATCTTTTTCTGCTCTTGGTTTTTGTTTGTTTGTTTGTTTTTTCTTGACTTTTCAAAGAGATGGTCCATGTTCAAACAGATGGACTCACAACCACTCCCAAGTATACAAGAATAGGTAGCTGAAGGTTCTGAATTGCTAGAAGAATACTACTGTACACAACTGTTATGGTTTAAAACTGTATGTATTAAAAGGCTTGGTTTTCAAGGCAGCAGTATTCCAAGGCAGAACATTCAGGGGAGTGATTGTACTATACAGGTTCTGATCTAATCAGTGATCTAATCCAATGATAGGTTCAAAATCCAAGGAGATTATTGGGAGATAGTGGAACTATAGAAGGTGGAGCCTTGTTGAAGAAAGTGGGTCACTGGGGGCATGTCTCTGGAGGGCATGTCATGGCCCTGGTCCCTTCCTGTTAGGCTGCTCTGATTCCTGGCCTTCTGAAATAGGCAGCTCTGCCCTGCGATGCCTACCACTACACCTTGCCTGCCATGATGCTCTGCCTCATTGTAACCCCGAAAATCCAGAACTGGGCAGATGTGGATTGAAACCTCTGAAACTTGGAACCAAAATAAATCTTTTCTCCTTTGAATTGTTTCTCTGGGTTATTTATCAGAGCGACGAAAGTCTGGCTAACACAACCACTCCAAAAAGCACAAAACCATAATTCATTACCTCCTGAGAAGTGATACTAGGTCCTAGCTACCCACTTAGCCTCTCTGTGGCTCCATGGCTTGCTGAAAAGGATGAGGATCGGGTATCTACCACACAGCTGGGGGGGGGGGGGGGCTTCTGCTAAGAGGCCAGACTCATAATTGCCTTGGTTCCTCCGAACCTGTGTGAAGGAGGAGCAGTTTAAAGGGTGAGGAAACCAAAATCCAAAAAGATTACTACGATATTGGCTCCAGATCTCAGTTGCAAAAAAGGAGATGGGTTTCATCCCCAGTTGTCTATAGCCCCAGAAATTCACACTTCTCAGACTCCTAGGAGGTCTGGAAGCAAATGCTTTCTGGCCATACCATGTATAGCAAGCATTTCGTAAATCTCTTTCGAGTCTGTTTGATTCACCCAATATATTAATTATAAAGCTTGAGGCAATAAAAATTATTTTGATTGACCTGATAAAAGCAGAGATTTTTTAATTTAATGTCTCTGCCACAGTAATCCATCCAGGATGAACTCTGTGAAAACACTTCTCTGGCGAACTCCAGAGGCTCTTAAAAAGAGTGTTAAGTCACAGCTCACACTATGGCTACACTGGCCTATGGTCTGACCTGCCGTGAGAAATTTCCAGATACCGTACATGAGATCATCATAAAAAGGATTTTACTAGAAATAGGGGGCTGGCCCAGACCTTGTACGTGGGATTTAAATGGAGGCTCTGCTTCTGCCTACGGGAAATTGAGTCTCACTTTGTAGAATAAGACAATGCCGAGGACAAAGCCCCCAGTGGTGTCTTGATGGCAGTGCCCACAATGATGGCTTTGCTTCACTGTTGACCAGTGTCCATGACTGAGATCATAGAAGGGGTACAAGTAAATTACCAAGGAAAGAAAGCAAGCCTTGAGAGTTTGGGGATTTACCTGGGGGAGCCGACTCAGGAAAACCTCAATGGAAAAAATGAATAGAGGTCAGGAGCAAAGTTCATGAAGAAATGCAGGGGAAGTCGCAGAAGTAAGATGTGGGAATTCCAGTAACTCAAACCAGCAAAAGGAAAAGAAACAGGTGTCTATCCTACATGTCCACCACATGCTATTTCACTGGTTCAAAGAGCCTAGCCGCCATGCTCAGAAGAGTGAGAGCAGGCGTGCTAGGGGACATTAGTATGCTAAGGGACTTAATGATTAAATTATGTCTTATAGATATGGAAAATAAAGCCCCAAATCCATGGCAGGGTTGCCATCCCTGCTGCAATGTGCCTGTCTTTCCTGGACAGAAGGTCTGGTGGGACAGTCTGGCCACCATCAGTAACCCCTCTCCTGAGCTCTGGAGAGATGAGAACCATATCCCAGGTGTCCTGGGGAAAGAGGAAGCAGGCCAGAAGTTGATGCTTCTCCTGGCATGTGCATAAACGCATGGCCTCCCATTCTGAGCAGATGCTCAGGCTGCCTGCCAGGACCTGGTGTGCACAAGCGGGAGGCCATGTTCAATGTCCACTAGCTAGCTTGAGCTCCAGCCCCTGTTCTGCAGCTGTTTGTCCAGAGCCTGCTTGGTTGGGGTGTACAGCACCTGAAAAGAAATGGGGAGCCATAAGCAGAGCCCTCCAGGAAAAGATGTGCCTCTCCTAACCCTCTCACTTGTTCCCCCACCACCCTCCATGGCTGACAGTTCCTGTGTCCCTCTACAGGTCTGACATGTTTCCATGGCAACTGGAATCCTGGGCTCCAGCAGCCTCTGCTCTTGCCACCTGTTATTACTTCATCTCTCAAGTGTAAAGCATCTTAGCCTGGTACCACTTGGCTGTGCAGGCGCATCTTTAGAAGACAAAGTAAAGAAAGGGGGAGCGGGAAAGAGGGCGTGTGGAAAGGCTGCCCCGGGCTGCCCATAGAAAACACAGTGGACAGGAAAGGCTGGAGGAAGCAGCTTTGGAGACAGGGAGGGTGAGGAGGGAGAGCATCAACCAAATGTGCCTTCCCTTCAGAATCAGTGAGCAGGCCTCAGCTGGAGGCCACATCCACTACCTTCTCCCAGCCTTTAATGAGGGCTGTGGGAGGGGCAGGGGAGCGGGCAGCGAACAGGGAAGGCAAGGCAGCGGGGCAGAGATGGAAGCAGCCCGACGTGGAAGAGAGCCAGGAGAGGGTTAAAAGTGGTGTGATCAAGACTGTGGGGAAGGCTGGACCAGAGGGCAAGCAGAGCATCAAAGCCTCGATAAATGGCCTTAATTCTCATGCTTGCGCTCACCCGGCTCCTTACGTGTTTACTCATATAAATTATCCTCAAGGCTTGCCACCTTTTTCACTGCTTCCCTAGAATTGATGAAAAAATAAACCCCACAGATCCAAGGAATCAAAGTGTTGGGATTCCATTCAGGCTGGTGTGTGGCCACCTCCTGGCAATCAGCCCCTGCTTCTGGGCTCCGGGAAGAAGGCAAACAATGCCTTTCACCCTGGATGCGGAAAGACAGAGGATCCAGGAGCCCCTCGGGGGAAATGGACACCAAGGTCCATGTGACCTTTAGGCCATCAAGAGTCCTCTCTTCCCCTGCCATTTGGCCACCAAGCGCTGAGAACAATGTGAATGGCGGGTAAGGCTGGACAGGGGACAGCAACTGTTTGTAGCCCTGAGATTAGTCTGTCTGGAGAAGGGAAGGCCCAGGGCTGATTTAATAAGTCTTCAAGTTTATGGATGAGCCTGATAAATTGCCACACTCTATCGTCAAGGACAACATGAGACAACGTGAGCCGGAAGACAGCACATGCCACAGGGAAGCTAGACACAAGGTGCTAAGGAGTTAAAGGCAGGAGGGCTGGCATCTCTGAGGAGGCCTCGGCACACAGTGTGGAGGTGGGGATGGGGGTGGGGGAGTCCCTCAGAACGACTGCATACACCTGTCTAGAGCAGGCAATGTGTTAGAGGACTGTTTAATGTCCTTTTACGTCTATTACTTGAGGATTAGAATAGTGCAGAAGAAAAGACAGGAGAGGGGATTTATCCCAGCCCAAAGGGATGCAGGCTTTCATCCTTTAGTGTCTGCATCTCTTTCCCAATTAGCCAGGAGCTCCCTGAGGGCAGGAGCACTCCCTTTCTTCTCTGTGTTCCTGGCACCTGGCACATAAGATTGTCACCAAGCTGATCGTAAACAATGAGAGGATTGACACATATTCACAGAGGCCGGTTTTGTGGAGGGACAACGTGCCAGGCCAGGGTGATCTCCCCATCATCACCAACTCTGAACTCAGTCTGCAAAAGGACTCCCATTTTCTGGGCCCAACAGATTGAGAATAGAGTATTTAAAGAAAAAAGAAAAGGCTGGGCCTTGTGCTTCAGACCACAGGATTAGGAGAATACCAAGAGACTAGGAGACCAGAAGGCAGCAAAGCCCAGGCATGATGGCCCAAGCAGAAGGACACACCCAGAGGGGAGGGCAGGAGGCAGGTGACCGGAGACAGAAAGGTTTGCTGTATGGGACAGAAATAGTACTAAGGAAAAGAATTCAGTCAATGAACATGAGGCCCTCTTGTACAAGCATGAGGACCTGACTTCTGACTCCCAGAACCCACATGAAAAAGCCAGGTGTGGAGGTACATGCTTGTAATCTCAGCACCGGCAAGACAAAACATGGGTTAATCCCTGGGGCCCACTGGCCAGACAGCCTAGCCTAATCCAAGAGTTCCAGGCTAGTGAGAGGTCCTGTCTCAAAACACAAAGTGGAGGGCTAAGGGAGATGGCATGGTAGACAAAGCGGTTGCTGCACAAGCTTGGGGACCCCAGAGCTCATGTAAAAATCTGGGTGTGTCAGCATGAACCTGTAATCCTGGTACTGAGAGGCAGAGGCGGAGGATCCCAGGTCTCACTAGTCAGTTGTTAGGCCTGTAGCAGCACAATTCATCATGGGTAAGGGGGATGTGACAGAGGAAACCTATTCAACCCATGGCAATCAGGAAGCAAAGTGAGAGAGACAGGAAGCAGCAAGGGTCGCAATATCCCCTTTAAAGTCACCCCACACATACACCCAATGACCTATCTTCCTCCCACTATGTCCACCCCCATCCAAAGATTTGATCATTCCTCAGGCCTTCAACACACGAGCCTTGGAGGAACATTTCAGATCCAAACTGGCACACACAACTCTTGTGGGACACGTGGCAGCTCTGTCGCCTTATGCCACAGACATTTTCTGCTGACATTGCACTCTCTAATGACTTGACTCACTACATCTTCATCGCAGCCAGAAGATAGCATCATCGATGTTGTGCTATTCTGTCGATGGTACTTGAGGCACAAGAAGGCAAAGCAGCTTGTCCAAGGCAAAAGGTAATGACTAGCTTGGCACTGAACCCAGGCAGTGTGTCCTTGGGTAGCCCACCAAATACACCTTACCACAACATACAACCACGCCTTCAGGAAACTCAAGTCCAAGAATCTGGTAGTATACATAGGCAAGACATATATATGCATACACACACACACACACACACACACATATACACACACACAAACACATATACATACACACACACACATATATATATACACACACACATATACATACACACACACATATATACACACACACAAACACATAATACATACATACATACACACACACACACACACACACACACACACACACACTACTATTTTTAAAAGGCAGGGCTTCCCAAACTTTGCTATGAAAATCATTTGGGGAGGTTGCCAAAAGGGTTCAGGAGGTAAAGGTATCTGCCAAACCTGAAATCTGAATTTGAACCCTAGGACCCATATGATGGAAAAAGAGAATTCACTCCCACAAATTATCCTCTGACCTCCATGCATGTGCCACCACCACCCCCATGCACAAAATAAAATGAAATGAAAGTCACATAGAGAGTCCATTAAAATTCAAATTGGAGTTCATGGATCTAGGGAAGGGCCTGAACATGTCGCACAAGTTCTCCAGTAAGATGGCCAACCTTCAAGGTTTGCCTCTGACCAAGGATTTCCTGGGGGTCTAGATGACTGGTCACCATGGTCCCAGATGGTACCGGTGCTGCTGACCACACTCCAAGAAGCCAACATGAGGCCCTTGTGTGAGAAGCACAGATTGTGCACATGTGAGAGCTGTGATCTACTTTGTCCCTTTAAAAGACCACTCAGGCGTATAGCTCTTTGTCCTGTCACGACAAAAACTACATGAAACTCCTACTACATCACAACATGGTGTTTGGGGTGACCTAAATCTGTGTCCCCCAGCCACAGTCACTCCAGAATAAACTCCATCGTGTTCCCTTTCTGGTGAGGCTTGTATTTTTACACTGAAGAAGCAGTTAGTACATGTCAGTTGGGGATTTAGCTCAGTGGTAGAGCACTTGCCTGGTGAGCGCAAGGCCCCAGGTTCAATCCTCAGCTCCAAAAAAAAAAAAAGACCACTCAGGCTGCTCTGTGGAGAACAGACTACATGAGGCAAGAAGGCAGCAGGGGAATAGAGGAACAGGCATTGTAGTGACACATGACGGAGCCAGTGGTGGCCAGAAGAAGAGAATGAGACAGATGCGTATATATTGTTCAGGAACATCTGATATGGACGTGGAAAGAAAATAATAGCCGAAGATGCATTCTAAATTTTTCACATTTCATTATTTTTTTAAATGAAAAGAGTAAGTCTTTTTTTTTTTAAGCTAAGGAAATGGTGAGATACAAAGTAAAAAGAAAAAGGTTCAGGAAAATCACAAAATAGTGTAATGTTTGGCTTTTTTTTTTTTTAAACTATACTAAAACTTGCTTAGAGATTACAGACCCATTGAGACTCTGTAATGTGAAGGGCGAGGTCCATAAAACCATCACAAATAGCAAAAGTCATCAAAGATCTTTAAGAAATAAATGTGTCTGGTGTGGATCAAAGTGTATCCCCACATCCTCCTACGCCCAATGTGATGTTATTTGGAGCTGGGGTCTTTGGAAAGTAAATAGGTTTGGTAAAGTTGTGAGGATGAGGCCATCATGGTGGAAGTAGGGATAAGAGATCAGATAGTTCTCTTTCTCTCTGCCTGCACACATAGAGGGAAGGTTGTATGAGAACAGAGCAAGAGGGTGGCTGGTATATGCCAAGGATAATGCCCTAACAGGACACTAACTCTGCTGTCATCTTCGTCTTGAACCTCTATCTCTAGCATTGTGAGAATTCAATTTCTGTTGCTCCAGCCATTCAGTCTAGAATTCTGTTATGGCAGTCTTTGATGGCTAATCTTGGTTATCAACTTGATACATCTGAAAAGAGGGATCCGTAGTTGAGGAACTGCCTCCATGAGATTGACCTGTGGGCATATCTGTAGGCATTTTCTTGATTGGCAATTGCTATAGAAGAGCCCAGTCCACTGTGGGCAGTGTCTTCCCAAGGCAGGAATGCGTCTACTTCAATTTCTGCTTCAAGTGTTTGCTTGAGTTCTTGCTTGGGCATCATTCTCAATGATTGTCTCTAATTTTCAAGCAAAAATAAAACTTTTATTCCCCAAGTTGGTTTCAGTCAGTGTTTTACCACAGCAACAGAGAGCAAACTGTGATGGCTGGTTTTTAGGTCAACTTGACCCAAGCTAGAGTCATTTTAGAAGAAGAAATCTCAATTGAGAAAATGCCTCCACCAGATTGGCCAGTGGGCAAGTCTTTGGTCTATTTCCTAAGTGATAATCAATCAATAATGATTGATATGGGAGGGCCTAGATCACTGTGGGCAGTGCCACACCTGGGCTGGTGATCCTGGGTATTATGAAAAAGAAGGCTGAGCAGGACATGAGGAGCAAACCACCCCTCCATGGCCTCTGCTTCAGTTTCTGCCTCTGGGGTTCTGCCTTGCCTGAATTCCTGCCCTGGTTTCCCCAAGCAATGGACCGTTAACTGAAAATGTAAGATGAAATAAACCACCTCCTCCCCAAGTTCTTTTTGGCATGGTGTTTTATCACAGCAACAGAAAGCTAACTGAGACACGCGCTAATAGGCAGCATGATCTAACAAAGACGTGGCCTGTTAATGCAGTCCTCGCTTCCGAAAACCCGCTGTGTAATGAGGTGTAGCTGACAGGTGGAAAAGGACGTCATCAGTAGGTCCATGAGAAAGATCCAGGAGCCTAGACTCGGGACCCCTCACTTGGGATTCCAGTGTCCTGACAGAGCTGAATGGTGTCCAAGCCATCCTCACCTCAGCTTTCTAACTCGCTGGGTACGTTGAAACAAGTTACTCAAGCCTCTCCGACCCTCCATTTTCTCCTCCGTAAAATGAGAATTCTAGCACATGCCACTTGGACTTGTGAGCATTACTTGAGATGATGTGTGAAAACTGCCAGGTACCTAATAGGTCTCCCATCACGTCTTCCCCCCCCGCTTTCCCCTCCTCCTACGTGCAGAATCATTTCATTTCTGATGAGACGGGAGAAAAATCAAAGGCCCAAACAAGCAAGCTTTCGCAGGAGACAGAGATAAACTCACGAATCTACATTCATGCCACATCCACAGCAATGTCATCTGGTCTTCAGGTGCTTCTGGGCAAGAGAGCAGCCACCTCAGAGGGTTATGGTAATGAGTGGATGAGCCAACCACAGCCGAGCGCTGTGTCTGTGACACTTGAGATATGCTAGCAAGTGCCACTGTTGTCACCAACGCTGCTCAGTCTGGAGAATTCCTCAAGTCCTGAACATCCCATATAATTATGACAGAAATGTGAAAGAAATCATAGAGGCGCAGACAAAGTCAGCATGTGACTCGTCAGCCCCAGGAAAGTGGCCTGGTGAATACAGGAGGGCCCCCTTGACTGGATTCCATGTCACCTCTTTCTCTTGCCAGGTTTCATGCAGCCATCTTATTCCCCAGTTTCCCTAGAAGTGCTCCAAGGACAATGACTGAGGTGGTTTGAACACTTATGGCCCCCATAGACTCATGTGTTTGAATGCTTGGCCCATAGGGAGCGGAGCTATTAGGAGGTGTGGCCTTGTTGGAGTAGGTGTGTCCTTGTTGGAGGAAGTGTGTCACTGTAGGGGCAGGTTTTGAGGTCTCATATGCTCGAGCTATGTCTAGTGTGAGACACAGTATGTCCTCCTGCTGCCTGCAGATAAAGATGTAGAACTCTCAGCTCCTTCTCCAGTACCATGTGTGTCTGCATGCTGCCATGCTTCTCACCACAATGATAATGGACAAAACCTCTGAAACTGTAAGCCAGCCCCCAATTAAATGATTTCCTTTATAAGAGTTGTCATGGTTATGGTGTCTCTTCACAGCAATAGAAACCCTAACTAAGACAATGACCATATGTTGTTCCAGATGGGAGGCATATATATATATATATCCCCCATAACTGGGCACACATACAGTAAGGGCTCCATAAATACTTGGGTTTTGCTTGTACAGAAGAATCAGAACCAAGTCTAAGATTTAGCAAAGGACATGCTGGGGTCAGGTCAGGCTCTGATAATTTCCATGGATGCTAAATTAGCATCAGAATGTCAGAAAAGTCCCCTCATGTTGCCCCAGATAGAGCCTCTGACTCAGATTAACCATCTGCAGTCACAGACATGCTCTGCTGGTCCACATAGGGCAGGAATGGGACATGGCTACTGACAATGAACAGGTTTAGTGCCGATCCCATACCCCTTCATCTCATTGAAGACACACAGCAAGCCCATGAGACTAGGGTGGTTATCTCCATGTTACAGATGAGGTAACTAATGGGAGGGAGGTGTCCGCAGCTGACCCATATTCCCAGAGCAGTGGGTAGCAGGTTGACAAGGTCGTGAATCACACCCCGGACCCATCAATTCCAACACCGACACCATCCTCTCAGGCACAGGGCTGAGAAATTATCTCCAGGTACTTACACCTCCAAGCAACCCATTAGGCTTCCTGCTTTGTAGCCTGCAAATCCTGTAAATCATAATTCAGCAGAAGACCATCTGTTGCTAATTTTCAGATTTGCTCTTTGGGACAGTAGGAGGGGAGAAAGAGGATGACTTCCTCAAAAAGAGCTTCACTAGGCTGGAGAGATGGCTCAGAGGTTAAGAGCACTTCCTGAGGTCCTGAGTTCAATTCCCAGCAACCACATGGTGGCTCACCGCCATCTGTAATGAGATCTGGTGCCCACTTCTGGCCGGCAGTCATACATGCTGTATACATAATAAATAAATCTTTAAAAAAAAAAAAAAAAAAAGCTACACATCTGGTTTTGCCTCACCTTCTCTATAACCAGAGCTGACATACCAGTACCAAGCTCACTAAGTGGTAGGCTAAATGGGCTATGATAGCTTTTCAGATACCCTTCAGAGATACCCAAGATTTCCAAGCACATTTCCAAGATGTTCTTCATCTCCTGAAGCCTGTGCTAGCTGCTCCTGGGTCTATGACAGAGGACAAGCATGTCAGAAGACAAACATCTGCGAGACTTTTCCCAGCAGTGTGGCAATGACATCATGTACTGCTCTTAGGTAATTTGCACATTATCAGACTAATTTCCAGATTATCTAATCAGCAGCCATTACCCTTAATCAATTTGGCTCTCCCTTTACAGTTCCACAAAGTACACCCTGCCCTCCACAGCAGACTAGCTCTGGGCATTTTCCTCTAAAGAGTGACAGAAAGGGAAACTTAATTCTGAACCAACATGTGACCACTGCCCAGGAGTCTGACCTCCAGGGACCTAGGACATCCCAACTTCAATTACATGGGCCTGAAAAGCAAACTTGAGATCAATTTTATAGAGCAGCATTTTTAAATATTTCCTTCTTAAGAACTTCAAGTTTGGTTTGAAAGCATTTATTTATGCTTCTAAATAGGAGAGTTATTAAATAAAAATGGACTTCTTTTTAAATCCTTCCTTTCCTTCTAGGAATGGCTCTGATGATAAAGACTCTGCAACATGACATGGAAGATGCCTCCATCTGCGGACTCTTTTCTCATTCAGCCCTGACTTCAACACTACCGTGAGATCCAGGTATCAACTATATGAACATGGCCATTCTGTCTCAGACAGACCTCCTTGCCTACATCCATTCTGAAACCTGGTGTCTTCTCCCTCCTGAATATTCTTCCTTGCTTTTCAAGGGCCAACCTGAACATCCCCTCCTTAGCGAACTCTTTCAAAACCTTATGATGCAGTGGTTCTTAAGCCTCAGCATACACCAGAACACCCCTTGTGCTGGTTCCTACCCCGGGACTCTCTGCTGGTGGAGTCTGAGACTCTCCATGCCCAGTGAATCAGCAAGTAAGGCTAATGCCCCACCAAGAGCACCCCTGTCCCACAACATGGAACACATACAGTGACTCTGAGCCTTAGGCAAAACCTTTGTACAATGATCCATTATGCACTCTCACCAAAGACTGAGTTCCTCAAAGATGGGGCCAAATCTTAGTCACACTTCTGCTTCTCAGCTTCAATACTTAGTCAGCATTCGGTGCATAGGTACCAAATTTGGGGATAGAGAGATGCGTGAATGATTGGGGGGATGCATGGATGGGGGATGGATGGATGGATACATGGATGGATACATGGATGGATGGATGCACAGGTGGGTAGGTGGGTGGGTGGGTAGATGGATGATGGATGAATGAATGGATGGATAGATGCATGTATAGATGGATTGTGGGTAGATGCATGGATGTGTGGATGATGGATGGATAGATACATGGATGGATGGATGCACAGGTGGGTAGGTGGGTGGATAGATGGATGATGGATGGATGAGTGGATAAGTGGATGGATAGATGAGTGAATGGATGGATAGATGCATGTATAGATGGATTGTGGGTAGATGCATGGATGGATGGATTGATGCATGTATAGATGGATTGTGGGTAGATGCATGGATGGATGGATGATGGATGGATGGGTGGGTGAGTGGGTAGATGGATGATGGATGGGTGGGTGGGTAGGTGGGTGAGTGGATAGATACATGGATGGACAGTTGGTTGGATGGCTAGTTGCACTGATGGATGGATTCAATAAATGAATGAATGGACAGCACAAATTTATTTACATCATCTTTCTACTTAAATCCAAGACTTTGATCTCATCCCTACCCCAAAAAGTATCCTGAAAACAACATCTTTAGTGGATTCCAGTTGTGCAGAGAAAGCAAAAGGAGCTTTAAAAGATTTTTGAAATTGTGGGCCTGGGTCATTGAGATTCTGAATGTTAGTCTTGCTAACTAAAGTTTCTCTAAAAGAACCACCAAGAGAGCAACAAAATGTCACTCACACTCAGAGTCCTGATCAAACCACCCCTCCTTGGATTCATGTATACCCATAACTATATGTAGGCATAACTATATAGAGATGAAGGTGGTCAGAGAAACTGAGGGAAAAGAAGACCTAGTCTCATCCGGGGAGAAGGACA
Organism: Onychomys torridus; assembly: GCF_903995425.1. NCBI lineage: Eukaryota > Metazoa > Chordata > Mammalia > Rodentia > Cricetidae > Onychomys > Onychomys torridus. The sequence continues at coordinate 51,888,901 of NC_050456.1, forward strand.
GCAGCCCAATGGAGAAGACCCCATCAGAAAAGTCATCTCTCCCCAGGAGGGCGGTCTAAGCTCCCAGCCTTCTAGCCACTCATCTGCCATTGAGATAGAGAGCCTCAAACACAGAGCAAAGGAGGCAAACCTACAGGGAAGAAACACAGAAATGAACACTCAGGAGAAAATGAGAGAGTGGGAGAGGAACAAAGGCAGGAATGTACACACACACACACACACACACACACACACACACACACACACACCCCGCGAGGGACAGGAGGACAGCAGGGTGGCAGTCCACTGCTGAGCTGGCCGTGCAGGGCAGCGAGGGCTGGGGGAAGGGAAGGTCAGTGCTGACTCCAGCTGGCCACTCTCCACCCTTTCAGTTAAAAAGTGGCAGGTATGGGGATGAGCCGTGGGCTCTGCTAAGGACGCAGTTGAAGGCCATGGAGCAAGGGACAGCAGGAGTAGTAGAGTCAATAGGTCTCAATGGCTGCGGGTGGTGCGAGCCAGTTGCCTGCAGCCCTGCATACTCCTGTAGATGTGGGGTTCTTTTTCTGTGGCCGCAGCCTGGGTCACCCTGCAGCTCTACTAAAGGGAATGTCAGCATTTCCACTTGCCAGCCTCCAGACTTTCTCCTGGGGGAGCTACAGATTAGCCTCCCGGATTAAGCTCTCCCGCCTCCCTCCCTCCCTCGATCTGGAAGCCTGGCTGGGGGAGGACCACGATGCTGCTGAGCCCTCAGGATGCTGCTGAGCTGTCACTTTCAGTTCACCATGCAGCCCCGGTGGCATTTAGGGGCAGTGTGGATGGGAGCCCACTCCAAGCCCCAAACAGTGAGAGCAGCTAATGACTGGGTGTTAATGATGCCAGCAATTAGTGCTCACAGGAAAATGGCGGGGGTCTGCCCACCAGGGGCATGTGGGAGGAAGTAGAGCGCACATTCGGAGCAGCAAGCAAATCGGTAGTGTGTGTGGCCCACAGAAGCCAGGGCAAAGCAGCTGCCACTGGGTTTGTCTGGAGAAACTGGGGCTAGGGGAAGATGGCTTCTCCAGACACCAAGAGCTTGTCTGCTGTACCCACTTCCCTGTGGGTGAAATTCAGGCTGGGCACGGAGTCTGCAGAGATGAAGTTGGGAGAAGACACCACAAAAAGAAAATTAATTAAAATAGGGGTGTTTCTGGAAACTGTCTTTGTATGAGGAGGACCTAGATTAGCCCACAAATGGCTATTCCTTTCTGGTCAGTCAAGTGGTGCTTTGAGAAGAAGTCAGTGTCTCATCAGCAGAGTGAGAACGGAAGGAGAGATGAAGGAGAGATGAAGGAGAGGAACTGGAGCATGTGGCTCACTCACAAGCCCACAGATGATGAAGGCGAGCATGGGACATGTCTCCGTGTAGAAAAAGGAAAGGCACAGTTTCTTTACTAAGCAAGCCCATGTGATCTCTCAGGGACAACACCTAAGGAGCTGATAATTTCACATTTGAGGTCCCAGTAGATAAAGCAAAGAATGCCAGTGTTGGCCACAGCAGCCTGCTTGGAGGGGACTTCAGAAATGGTTGGGGGAAGAGACTGTCTCCTTCCACCATTGTTGCCAAGACTTTGCACATGTACACACACACACACACACACACACACACACACACACACACACATACACATGTGTGCAAACCCACCACTCACTATGGACACTCTAGGAGAGGTAGAGAAAACACAACACAAAGGAAAAGCCATCAAAACACTATAAAATAGGATGCCTGTACACAGGAACAAATGGCCAGGCATTGAGGAAATGCAAGAGGTAAGCTAGCACCCGAGGAGTGAGAAAGAATGCTAACAGACACTTAGGAGAGAGAATGAATCACTAATCTGTGCTTCCCAGACAACACCGAAAGCCAAAGATCGTCTCCAGCCTCTTCCTGGTCAGTAGCAACAGCTCCTTGTGACTTCCTAGACACTCAGACCAGAGAAGGGAAAGAAAAGAGGGAGGGGCATGGCATTGTCAGCTCCTCAGTACAGATAGACCTTCTTCCCTGACAGAAAAGGAGAGCTCTCCCAAAGGGCAGACAGAGAGCCGGGTGTCACAGATACTCAGGATCTGGTGCAGGAAGAGTGAAGCCACCCTCCTCCTCCAGGCCTGCTTCCCAGATTCTGCCCAGATGGCAATAGGAGGTGAGAAAACAAGGGTCTGTCACATTAAAAGCTTGAACCCTCAGAGTTGGAAACAAATTAATGTCACAGAATGCATTCCCCCAACTCCAGATTCCTGTATTGAAACTTAACCTCTAGTGCTTTGGCATTTGGCTCTGCTGAAGATAGAGATAGATAAAAAAAGTAATCAAAGTGCTCCCTGTTCTTGCCTAGTTTCCAGACCTTACATGGGGTGGCTCACAACCACCTGTAACTCCAGCTTCAGGGATCTGATGCCCTCTTCTGGCCTCCACAGGCACTGCACTCACGTGCACATACACAGACACACCTATATACATGATTTAAAATGAAAATAAATCCAAAGGAGAAGGAGGAGGGGAGAGAGAAGGAGGAGGAGGAGGAGGAGGAGGAGGAAGAGGAGGAGAAGGAGAAGAAGAAGAAGAAGAAGAAGAAGAAGAAGAAGAAGAAGAAGAAGAAATGGAGAAAAAGAAAATAATGAAAATGAAGAGACAAAGTTAAATGAGGTCATTGAGCTGGGGAGACAGCTCAGCTGGTAAAGTGGTTGTCATGAAGACATGAGGACCTGCATTTAGACCCCCGCCCCCCCCCCCAGAACCCATGCAAAAAGATGGAAATAGCTATGCGCGTCTACAATTCCAGAGCTGGGGAGGCAGAGTCAAGTGACCTCTGGAGGTCTCCACAGCCAGTCTTACCAAATCAGTGAATTTCATGATCAGTGAGAGACTCAGTCTCAAAAAGTAAGGTGAAAACCAACTGAGAACACATGCAAGTGTGACAACAGACAGACAGACACACAGACACAGACACAGAGACACACACACACACACACACACACACACACACACACAATATGCAGCTATTAGGGTGGGTCCTGATCCAGTCTTCCCGGTGGCCTTCTAAGAAGAGGTCATGTGGACACAAAACAAGACCCTAGAACGTGTGAACAGAGAGAAAAGGGCAGAGCTGCCAGAGAACAGCCATTTACAAGCCAAAGCGAGGGGTATCTGGAAGCCAACACAGACAATGCCTTGACCTTGGCTTCTCAGGCCTCCAGAACCATGAGAAACTAACTGCTGTAGTTTAAGACTCCTGGTCTGAGGTATTTTGTTGTGTCAGCCACAGTACACTAATAGAGAAGAAGGCAGCATAACCAGTGAACCTGGGGCTCAGGCCAGGAAGAACCACACAAATCTAAACACAGGTCTTGGCTGGGGTGTGTTCATGGTTTCGGATATTTGGTGAAAGTGCCCATCTGGCATCAGTCAGATACACTGAGATACTCAACCACACAGGAGTCACCTTTAAATTTGGAATCCAGGGACTTTTAAAGAGTCGGATTCTTTGTTTACTTTAAGAATATACACCAGGGCTGGAGAGTGAGCTCCGTGGTTGAGAGTACTTGCTGCCCTTCCACAAGACCCAGGTTCGATTCCCAGCGCTCACATGGCAGCTCACAACCACCTGTCACTTCAGTCCCAGGGATCCGATGCAGTTTTCTGACCTCAGCAGGCACTGCCCATGCATGTAGTATACATGCATGCAAAATGTTCATATACATGAAATAATAAACTGAATCCAAATGAAAAAAGGTTTTAAATATATATACCAACAAATTGTATAAACAAAGCAAAACCCCACATCATATGTCCACAAACACCCCACCCTCCAGTGATCTCAGTATGACCCAGACCTTGAAGCAAGCTCAACAGATTCCATGACCACATCCTGTTTGGGGGGCTTTGTCATCCCAGAAACCATAATGGATGGGAGAGAGCCAGTCGATTGGTGAATGCCTAGCCCCCTTTTGATTCCTAATTCATAGCTGCAAGTTGAAGGAGGAGAGAAAGACTAGACGCACGAATCTGCAGAATCACTTTCAGTCTGTCAGCCCAAGTGATGTATCCATCCAGACGGCAGGATGGATACCCTAAGTAGTGACCCATACAGGAAAACCATAGCAATCAACCAGCAAACATCAGTCACTCCCAACAGCGGTGAGCGGCTCTTCTGATGCCAAGGGAAAAGATAGACAGGTCTGGCCTGTGACAGTGGCCAGGTGAGGACACTCCCCTTCTGCTGGACACTTACTGGAGACAAGGCTGATCACATGAGTTCTGACCTGCTTATTCTTGTTCTTTTTTTTTTTTTTTTTTTTTAATTTTTATCCTGGCATGATCGGATACCAGATGGCCTGGAAATTGAACCCAGGACCTCTGGAACATCAGTCAGTGCTCTTAACCATTGAGCCATCCCTCTCCTCTCTGATCTGCTTATTCTTAACTGGGTGCTCAGCTCAGCCACAGGTGTGGTGGCTGGCTGGGCTTAGACTCAACTTACTACAGAACATCAAACCCCACCAGTTGTGACTGCCAGAAGACACCAGAGTGGAAAGAAAAAGATTGTTCCCCACACTCCCTGCCCTATCCCTCACTCCCCAACCTTACAAGCAGGAACTCACGTCTGTGGTTCTCATTTCTGTGGTTGGGCGGGGACCGGGTGTCCTGGTCCTGGGCTTCATCCCCCTCCTCGCTGGCCAGATGAGTGTGGGCATAGTGGTAGCTGAGGCCCGGCCGATTCTTGTAGCGTTTGCCACAGACTAGAGAGGAAAAGAGAAGAAGTGATGGGCAACGTCAGCAAACTTGTGTGGTCACTCTTACACTTCAGGGCAACAGTCCCCAGCTATCCACACCAGAGCCAGGCTTCCCCTTAAAAGTACCCCCTTACCCTCAGACCCACACCACTGTAACCACATGACTCCCGTACACAAAAAGAGGTATAAGAGCACAGAGATTAAGGGTTGTGTGAGCTCTCCTATCCTGCCTTCGAGACCCTGGGCAAGTCAGTGAACTACCCCACACCTCCTTTGCTTTAGAAACAAAATGGGGATGATAGCAGTACTACCTCACTAACCATACACACACAGCACAGGGTACTTAGGCAAGCACTGTTGGACTGTGTTTGTTACAGCGCTAGGTATGCTAGGCAAGTGCTCCATCACTGAGCCATACTCCCAGGCTTAACAAGGCACTTCAGATGGTACTGAGCACACAGAGAGGAGGATTATCATCATAACTTTGCATTCAGCTAACACCAGAAGCCTATCCAGTCCCCGACGTCTTATGTCACCAACGAGGTAAATGAGGCCCAGCAGCACTGGGACGAACATGGAGCACATCAGTGGACGAGCCACCCGAACCCAGGTCTCCTGGATTCCTCTGCAGTGCCCCATCTGCTACTCTGCGGTTCATTCTGTACAACATGGCAAATTTTCTGTGCACCACCCTGTGACTTATGCGGGGAGAATGCGTTCTACTCTCGCCACAGACACAATGAGATGGAGACGTCCTGGTTGCTTTAGTAGCTTGTGACCTCAATGCTCCCGTTAGCCTCTGGCACCCCAGACTTGCTTCAAATGAGACAAAAAGGCAACTAGTAACACTAATATGGCATCTTGGAGGCAAGAATAAGGGGTGACTCGGTACACTGGATGCATCTAGAGAACAAAAGTGACCTCAGGTCAGACCACCAGCCATGCCTCCCCACACTCAGCCCAGACCTCAGGCTTGGGGATGGGGTTGCCAAGAACAGAGGCTTCAGGGTCTTCACGGTGAAATTGTGACCCCCAAATGCTCATCCTTCTCTCCCTCCCAAATGCTCATCCTCCTCTCCCTCCCAAATGCTCATCCTCCTCTCCCCCCAAATGCTCATCCTTCTCTCCCTCCCAAATGCTCATCCTTCTCTCCCTCCCAAATGCTCATCCTCCTCTCCCCCCAAATGCTCATCTTCCTCTCCCTCCCAAATGCTCATCCTTCTCTCCCTCCCAAATGCTCATCCTTCTCTCCCTCCCAAATGCTCATCCTTCTCTCCCTCCCAAATGCTCATCCTTCTCTCCCTCCCAAATGCTCATCCTTCTCTCTCTCACAAATGCCCATCTTCCTCTCCCTCCCAGCAGGCCAAGCCAGAGAGGACTCTGCTGGAGCACTGTGGGTTGGGCTGGTTCTAAGGGACTCTCTCTTCTCCCAGATCACTAGCACCAGAGAGTATAAATGTTTCATAAAGAGGAAGAGCAAGACTTCAGCATCGGACCTGGGTTCAAATCCCAGTTCCAGGTGTCCAAATTCAGTGACTGTAACCTTCACTCTATGGAGAAGAGCAGTTAGGTACTGCCGAATGGACTCCTCACAGCTTGTCTTTTCCTATCAGATTCTCCTGGGCTTAGCAAAAATAGATGCAACATCTCCTCTCCCTTATTTAAGTAAACTACTTCTAAGTAGCGAAATTCATTTTGAGTAATAGCCAGGTTGATAGCTTTAAATGGCAGAATCGGGCCTCTCCTATTTTTATGAAGTTGGATCTAGGGTTTCACTGTTTTTGAATGATGTTATAGCTACTTTTTAACTTTATTAAATCTAAGCAGTTCCTAATATTCCTGTCTTAGAGTCTTATTATAGGAGAGTTTTGTCGACTGCCTTTTAAGCATCTCTAATACGTGGATTTTCTTTGGCTTGTGGATATGGTGAATTAGGTTGGTTTCCTAATATTTCCTATTATCGAACTATTTCTGCATTCCTAGGACACGCCCCATTTGGTCAGAGTGTATTATTCATTTGATATAATGCTGGATTCAACTCTATAATATTACATCTGAACTCAGACTCATAGAGCTATAATTTTTAACTATCTTTATCAGAGTTTCAATTTTATAGTTATGTCAACTTCCAAAAACGAATGGGCAAGTTTTGCTATGTGAAATTGGACAAGGCACATAATCTCTCTGTGCCTTTTTTCTGGAAATGAAGATAGTAATACTTACTTTGGAGGTTAATTGAAATATCGTAAATAGCATTTGTAAAGAATCTCACCCAGTCTAACATAGTAGATATTCAATAAATGGTAGGTAATGGACAAGACACACCAGTCTTGTTCATCACATCTTAAGGGTTGGACTCCCAAAGAGAAACTCTGAAACCGTGTACCACACTGTGGAATCTGGCAATTGGTTGGACTTCTTTGATGAGTGTTTGAAATTCAAGCTGATGATCTAATAACTATTTAAGCAAGGCCTCTCTCTCTCTCTCTCTCTCTCTCTCTCTCTCTCTCTCTCTCTCTCTTCCCCCCCCTCTCCTGCTCCCTCTCCCCTCCCCTCTCCCTCTCTCTCTTGTGAAACAAACTGAAATGATGCCTTGCATCTCAGTTCCATGTGACTTAGGAAACAGGACATAAAGAGGCCCCAGAGGTACACTCTGCCCGCTTGTGGCTTTTCCATTTAACCTTTTAAATGATCCGAGGTCAATAAGCAACAAATTACAGGGTCATTGGACATGAATCCACTTAGTCACCAAACACACTGTTGTTGAGGAATGTATGTCTAGTTTAAGTAGAGCTGTCCTCAGTATTTGCAGCCCGGACCCTCTGCAGATCCACCCATGATCCCAAGTGGGCCGTTTATGGATTGCAGGGTCAACCGTTGCATTTTTTGTTTGTTTGTTTGTTTGTTTGTTTTGCTTTGTTTTCTTATTAAGAGTTACTTAGACTAACCACCCACTAATATTATTCCCATGAATACTCTAGAAGCCTGCTCAGAGGCCCCAGGGACGGGAACTTCCTGCCCTTCAAAGCGGTTGCTCCTCCCCTGGACTTCTTGAATTATGATCCTGTCTACACCTACAGTCTTCCCTCCAGGGTGGTTTCCTATTGACTTATCTGATAGCCACCGCTCCACCTCATCTGCCGCCATGCACGTTCTCCAAAACGTATTTGTCGAGTGGCTGATGAATGGACGTAGAAGCACTTGTGGGAGAGACAAGAGCCAGGCGTGGAGGCAAGCCTGTATCTATCCACACTAATCTCATACTAATGGCTCTGAAAACCTACAAAGCTAACCCCAAGCAGACCATCCATTTCCTCCCCTAGCACTGTAGAGAGGTAAACTTTGAAGAACAAATTCTTCTGCTAGAACACAGATTCTCAACATGTGCTTCCCAGACCAGTACCGCCAGTATCTACCTGGGAACTTGTTACAGAGGCAAATTCTCAGGTGCCCCCCACCCGCTGAATCAAGCTATCAGGGGGGCACCCAGCCATCTGTTTAGCCAACTAGGGAACCCAGATTATCCTGGAACTCACTAAAGCCTGAGAAGATGTAGGCCTGACTCTAACCAATGTCAGAAGTGCTTGACAGAGAGCATGAGATGAACAAGACTTCCCCTGGGGCTCCAGAGCACATGCACCGAGCACCTCAGGGGTACTAGGAGTTGCAGCAAAGAACGGGGGGTGGGGGTAAGGGAGCTAACAAGACAGGCCTCTGGGTTTGACTCCATCCTGACAATGAGAGACCAGGAGAGGAGTTTATCCAGAGGATCATCTTAACCTGGCTCACATGTTAGAGATGGTTGAAAACAGTACGTCCTTACAGATGGAAATCAATTATGGGGAGAGGGGTTCAAGACAGACTCTGGTAGAAGGGGGTGTAAGAATGCACCAAGGTGCCAACTAACATGGCTGTCTCTGATGTGTGCTGCCTAGCCTGGCCTCATCTGGCACCAGGTCCTGCCTCCTTCTTTGCCTTCTTGCTTATTTCTTAGGCAGTTTTCTCCTTGCTACAGAGCCTTCAAGCATGCTCATCCCTCTGCCTAGCATGCTCCTCACCCCCCCCCCCCCCCCCCAGTTTGCCTGATGAGCATCTAATCATCCTTTAGCTCTTAGTTCTAATGCCCTTCCCCAGGGAGGTCCTGCCAATCATCAGGACCCTGGTGTTCACCTTCCTGGGACTAATCCACATCACTCCTACAGGGAGCCAGTGAGACAGACCCTGTACATTCTCACACACACACACACACTCTCACACACACACACACACACACACACACACACACACACATCTGCAGTGGCCAGCATGGGGGCTGACTGTGACAGGCACTTGGATGTCAGCTAAGGGAAGTAATGAAGACTCCCAGATTCCTGGCTTGGATGAGCTGTTAGAAGGATACGGGAGAAAACCCGAATTTAAGAAAGAAAGAAAATGGGTTCAGCCTGTGGAATGTGGAAAGGGATGTGACTGGGCTATAGACACAGTGGCATTGGAAGTTACAGTGTTGGGACACAGCAAGGGGAACTGTGGAGAGGAACAGCAGAGGCAGTCACAGAGCCTGGGAAACACAAGACTCCTTTTGAAAACTGTTAAGGAAGACTCACATGAGAGCCAGAAGAATACCCCACAGGAGGAGGGTTTCGGGGCAGAAGCAGCATCAAGGCCCCCAGCCCTAGCTCCTGCCATCAGTTCCTGGGTGCTCCTCATATGCCGGGACTCAGTACAACAAGTAAACATGCTCAGGACAACTCACATCCCCACTGTGGTAACTTGAACGAGAAATGTCCCCCACCATGGCCTTGAGCATTTGAGCATTTGGTCCCCAGTTGGTGATGTGCTATTTGGAAAGCTGAGGAGGTATGACCTCGCTGGATGAAGTATGTTGGGGGCCGGGGCTTTGAGGTGTAAAAGCTCCACGCCATTTCACATTCACTCTCTCTGCTTCCTACATGTGGTTCAAGACGTGAGTTCTCACCTGTTCCTGCTGCCATGCATGCGTGCTACCTGCTACCATGATTCCTTGCCATGATGGACTCTTTTTTTTTTCTTTTTTAATTTAAAAGGTTTTTTTTTTTCTATTCTACATACCAAGATCCCCCTCCCTCCTCTCCTCCTGCTCACCCCTCACTTTCCCCCTACCCCAACCCCCCCCTCCACTCCTCAGAGAGGATAAAACCTCCCATGGGAGTTAACTAAGACTGGTATATCAAGTTGAGGCAGGACCAGCACCTCCCCCCTGTATTAAGTCTGAGCAAGGTATTCCTCCATAGTTCATGCACTAGGGACAAATCCTGGTCCCACTGCCAGTGGTCCCACAAACTGACCAAGCCACACAACTGTCACCCACATTCAGAGGGCCTGGTTCAGTCCTATGCAGTTCCCCACATGATGGACTCTTAACCCTCTGGAACTGTCACAAATGCTTCTTTCTATCCGTTCCCTTGGCCATGGTGTTATACGACAATAACAGAAAAGTAGCTAATACACCCATCTTAAAGGTGGGTAGACTAAGGCTGAGAGAGGCAGGGGCACTAAGTAAGGCCAAAGGGGAAGGAGGTGGGGGTGACCATTGCATATGGTCCTCAGGAGGCCACCACAGCAAGAAAATAATCCATGACCTTCTGGAGGATGAGACAGCGCTGCAGAGGGCTGGCATGCTCCAGGAAAGGAGGAAGCAGCCAGAGGCTGATAGACCACTCCTCCCAGCAGGGCTGTGGGGGGAGACAGGGCAGCTGGTGAGAGAAGGGGACTATGGGGTGAGGAGAGGGATGCACCGATTTATCAGAGTGGATCTGTGAGCAGTCACAGGCTGAAGGGAGGCAGCAGGAAAGGGCAGCCTGAAAGGCAGAGGTAGGAGGAACTGGAGTTAATGGAGAAGATACTGAGCCACAAACAAAGCTGCTAACTGTCTTTCAAATGACATCATCACAGGGTGAGAGGAGGTCCAGACTCGGTGATGTATTCTGAGGGAAGTGCAATGGAATCAGAGGGCAACCTTTTGGTAGGAAGGAGTACTTTAGAAATCCTGCCTTAGACAGCCTAGAGATGACACCCTTTGACCTCCCGCGTTTAATACTGCTTCCTCTCCAGCTGTCACTCCAAACATGAGGGACCAACTTCACAGGAAATTCATCTGGGCAATCAGGAAGAGCCTCACTCTGGGTTTCATGTTCTATGGCCACCATCTTGAAAGACTTTCTATAGATTCCTCAAGGGCCCCTTATTGTAGTGTGTGTGTGTGTGTGTGTGTGTGTGTGTGTGTGTGTGTGTGTGTGTGTGTGTGTGTGTGTGTGTGGTGTGTGTGGTGTGTGTGTGTGTGTGTGTGTTCTCAATGGCCTGGAGCTCATTATAGGGCAGACTAGACAGCCAGTGAGCCCCAGGAACACCTGTCCCTGTATCCCCGGTGCTGAGATTACAAGCACACACTACCACACCTAGCATTTTACATGGATTTCATAAATCAAACTCAGGTCCTTATGAGCAGTTTTACCAACTCAGCTCTCTATCTCTGTTCCCTCTGGATCTTATCTTGCTCTGGAAATCTGGGGGTGGGGATGTGGGAATGAATAAGTTACTCCCACTGAAAGCTTTAAATCCACCAGGGTGAACCTAGGCCCCAAGCAGCTCTGGCCCTATTTAGCTTTGTCATGGGGGTTGAGGGTAGGGGGCTGTACCGATATCCGAACAGTCCACATCTGCGCTGGGTGGGTTCAAACTCCAACCGAAACTGCTGACTACCTGACCTGAGGTAAACAGCTGAGCCTCTCTGAAATGGGGCTCGCTGTGACAGCACACCTACCTCACCATAAGATGCAAGAGAAAAATTAAAAGGGGATCCTGCCCATGGTAAGTCTCAGCCATCATCAACTGCCATCAGAGGGGCTCAGGAAAGACAATCAGCCCCAAAAGGGAGAGAGCTAGCTGTTTCTCCTCTGAAGTCTGGGCTAATGGTGGAGGGTAGAAAAGAAGGTGAGGAGAAAAATAACATTCTGAAAATAAAGTACCGGCGCCATCTGCTCCCCTCTTACCAAGTCAGCAATCCCACTCTGGAAGTAGCTGTCACAGGGAATCAGACTAAGCCCCAAGACTGCTGAAGCATGCAGAGAGGGCTGAACCCCCATCTTCCCACTCCAGTTTCCTTCCCTGGGGCCCACTCCTCTGCATCATGCACCTCTGCAGCCATCCTCCCCCTGGGACCAGTCAGCCCCATCTGCACATAGCCTAAGGTCCTTCTTTTCACCTTGGCAAGCAAGCACCTGGATTTTGTGTTCCTGGCACCGCGCATGTGGCGAGCAATGGCTGTGACAAGGGAAGTCCAGCTTGCCTCCCTCTCTTTCCTTCCCCCTGGGGCAGATCCATCTGTCAAGCTGCAGAAATAGCTTTGCCCACATTCCCGGTCCAGAGCTGGGTTCTCCACATGGGACCTCCAGGCTAGGGTTACAAATACCATCAGTGCTGTCCCAGAGCAGGGATGGCACATCCCCTATCCCCCTTAGTCCTGCTCCAATCGTTGTCTGAGGCTGGATGGGGGGTGTACCGGGGGGTTGGCAGTTTGTGTGAACAAAGCCGGCTGCGGCAGACAGCAGAATCCTTCCTGCCGGGGAGAAGCGGCTGCCTTCCCTACTGATAACTTAATGACTCTGGCACATTTTCATCAGCCCAACTTGGAGCACGCAGTGGGTATCTGAGCCAGTGGTTCCCAGAGACTGAAAGCAGCGACTGAAAGCAATTATGGGATGAGTGTCCAAGAGACAAAGCCTAGGCCTTGGGAGCCACAAGCCGCCTCACATTCCCAGCGTCTGCCCATGGCACAGGCACACAGCCCCTTCTCTCTGTAGCTCAACTGCTTCAGCTGGGACACAAATTACAGCACCCAGCACTTGCTGGTGGCTCTGGGGGCGTCATAACTACAGACAACCAGGCAGCCCCCAATGCCTACCCAGAGTCTTTCCCCAGTCCCAAGGCATGGATCCCATTCTCCAGGCGAGGAACCTGGGTCTGGGAAAGGCTATGTGACTCCCCCAATGGCGAACACAGGATTCAAACTTCGGTCTAGCCACCTTTGGAGAATACAAAGCTAGAAGACGGTCTGTGTGTTTTCTGCTGACCTCCATAGCTTGCTTCTCTCAGGGGCCCTCATTCTGCATCTGGCAACTTGCCAGGAAGAAGCAGAAGCAGGAGGGTGGAGAGTGAGAAGGGTAAGGTAGGGCCCGTGCCCTGCTCTGCTTGGATCCCGATGGGACCTTCATAATCATGATGTCATCCTATTCTCTCCTGCTCAGTCCTTCAGAGTGGAGCCCACACCCTGCAGGGCCTCACACACACCATCTGGTCAGAACCACCATGCGCTGGCAGGCTGCTTGGTGGATGTTTGGATCTCAACACACCTGGCCGGCATCCCTCTTCTCCTCTCTGCTTCACTGTCTGGGGTGGAGGAGGAAAGCCCCGCGTCCAGTTCCCCAGGTAGGGAGCAGTCAACGTGAGAAAAGTCCCATGTGGCTCTACAATAAACTGAGATTGGGTCAAAACCCCAGGAGAGATGCAGCTCAGACATGCGCTCTCAGGGCGGGCTTGTTCAGCCCGAAGGGCCGGTTTAAATGGCTAGGCGTTCCTTAAGAACCAGCAGTGACTCTGGGCCTCAAGAAGAGAAGCACAAGAGCACCCCTGAACTGTTTGCGCCTGCAGTTGTAGAAGTTGGCAAGGGTCCCCTCTAGCAGGACCAAGGCTCCCACACTTGGGATGGGCCTCCAAGGCTGGATTCCAGATGAGCTGGTTGCCTCTAGCAGCCCGAGGATCCAATTCCAGCTCTTTTAAACACCCTCTACATATCCTTGGACAAACCCCACTGTGAAAATATGGAGGCTAGATCAGATTCCCTCTAAGTCCTCTCTTTCAAGCTCCTCATGGTTCTGTTTTCTCTGGGCCTTGAAAGCTCTATGTGCCCCCTCAGCCATGAGAGAAAAATGATATATGTTCCTAACTACAACATCTGCCCAGGGCCTGCTGACTCCCATCTCCACCCAGGCCCTGCTGACTCCCATCTCCCCACCTACCCAGCAAGGCCAGCAACTGCATTCCTGTGATGTCGTTTGTTCTTTCATGATGCTTATTTTAAACTTAATTCTTTGGCTAGGATCATAGGAGCTGGGGGAGTGGTAGGTTGTCACATCCTGATGTTTTTGTTTGTTTGTTTTTTGTTTTGTTTTTTTGTTTGTTTGTTTGTTTTGTGTGTGTTTTGTGTGTGTGTATGTGTGTGGTGTTTTTCTGGCTTTTGTTGTTTGGTTGGTTGTTGTTTTGTTTGGTTTTGGTCTTTTCTGTGATTTTTTTTGTGACAAGGTCTCATGTAACATAGGCTGGCCTTGAACTCACTATATAGCCAAGGCTAGCCTTGAACTCCTTGTTTTCTTGCATTCACCTCCCAAGTACTAGGATCACAGGTATATACCATCACACCCAGCTAACATTCTGCCTTTTTACAGACACATGTCTCAAGGCCTGGCATTGCCCAATATCTTAGGAGTCCAGACCCGGGATCTACTGCCCAGCAAGCCTGGTGGTAACCCAGGGCAGCAGCTGTTGTGCTTATTTTAGGAATTTATTAGATGTGAATGTGGCTCCCAGTTAATAACAGGAAGGGAGAGACACACTGCAAGTCTTTCCTTTTCAGAATACAATGTCACTTGCTCCCGAGCACCCGGAAGAGAGGTGCAGCCAGGCCACAAACCAAACCAAACCATGAAGTTTCCTGTGCTACTGAGAAACATGGCGATTTGCTCTGTGACCTGAGGCAAGTGACTTTCAGATGCCTCAGTTTTCTTGTCTGTAAAATGGAGGTGATCAGTTTGTAAACCACAGAGACAGGGTGAGACCCGTGTCAGCACAAGACCAAGGCTGCAAGCCCCACTGCACAGCATCTGGAACACTGGCCATTTTTGCCAATTCATTCCATTTGATAGACTGCTTCCACAGACCTGGCAACTCCAGTACCTGGTACACAGAACACAACCCAGGGACTCCCCTAGAGTGCTAAGTGCCTTTGCCAGTTGGTATAAAGATAATAAATATTCATTGATAATATCCTTGAAGCAGGCAATAGGCTAATGCTTTGCACACTCTCTTATTGAGCCTTCCTAGAAACTCTAGCATTTTTATTGGTGTTATTAACTTGACAAAGAAATCAAGGTTCAAAGGGGCCCCGGGCTGTGCCCAAGGTCACGGCTAGGAAATGACATGGCAAAGTTTCAAATCCTGCCTCTTGATCTCAAGTCCATCTTCTTCCAACCATTGTCTCTTACAAGGCAGTGTCTGAACCCTCATTCTAGTGAGGTCCATGTTGGTGTGTCTTTAATTAGCTTAAAAAGAAAAATATAATTTAATTATATAAAAATAGTTGAATAATAAATATGATGGTCAACATTTCTGGGGAAAGTAAACAGAGAAAAAGTCAAGAATCCGACCCAGTTACCACAGTGGCAGCTCCTACCCACGTGGAGGCTTGTGGGCGTTCCCTCTCTGGAGACCTCTATCCACCTTCTAGGCCTAGATGGACACCCTGACAAATGATGCACCAGGTACAGAGCAGACTTTATATGTGAGTCCTAAGCCACCTTGTGGGACTCCTGTCACCGTTAGGGAAACCAAAGTCCATTGCTTCTGTTAAGACTTGCTGCCTGGATAGTGGAGAGGGTGCCTGAACTGGCCTTCTGTAATCAGATTGCTGACTACCCTAATTGTCATCAAAGAGCCTTCAACCAGTAACAAATGGAATCAAATGCAGAGACCCACAGCCAACACGGGGGCCAAGCTCCGGGAATCCTGAAGAGAGGGAGGAAGGGGGGTCAAGGTCATTCCAAGGGAACCCACAGAAACTACTGGGCTCATGGGAGCTCACAGACTCTGGACAGACAGCTAGGGAGCCTGCATGGAACCGACCTAGGCCTTCTACATATCTGTGATGGTTGTGTAGTTTGGTCTATTTGTGGAACCCCTAGCAGTGGGAGCAGGGCCTGTCCCTAATCCTTAGGCTGGCTTTTAGGAACCTATTCCCCATACAGGGTTGCCTCGCCCAGCCTCAGCACAAAGGGAGGAGTGTGGTCCTTCCTCAACTTGGTATATCATGCTTTGTTGACACCACGGGAGGCCTGCCCCTTTCTGAATAGAAAGAGGAGGATGGATGTGGGGGAGGGCAGAGGGGAGCTAGGTGGTGGTGGGATGGAAGGAGAGGAGGGAGGGGAAACTGTGGTCAGGATGTAAAATAAATGAAAAAATTTAATTAATAAAAAGAAAAAAAAAAAGACTTCCTGCCTGCGCCTCCTGACACTTGCCCAGCTTTCATGGCAAAGTCTCATCGCTCTCCACATATCCTGCTCCTTTCAGAAGGTTCCAGTTAAGCCTCCCTTCGTGTCTCAGTGACTCAAGCCCAAGATGCTGGCAGTCCTCAGGACCTCTCTCTCCACGCTTAAACACCCACCATGCTCTCTACCACAGCCAGGTTCTGGGGGGTCCTTCTCTCTCTCCTCCCTACCTCCAGTCTCTATCTCCTTTTCTCTCTGTCTCTGTCTCTGTCTCTCTGTCTCTCTGTCTCTCTCGCTTGCTCTCTCTCTGTCTCTGTCTCTCTCTCTCTCTCTCTCTCTCTCGTGTGTGTGTGTGTGTGTGTGTGTGTGTGTGTGTGTGTGTGTGTGTGTGTGTATGTATGTGTGTGTGTCTGTGTGTGTCTCTGTGTGTGCACACATGTGTGCAAGTGCATGTGTGTATGTGTGTGTATGTATGTGTGGTGTGTGTATGTGTGTGTATTGTGTGTATGTGTGTATGCATGTGTGTATGTGTGTATGTGTGTGTGTGTGTGTCTGTGTGTCTGTGTGTGTATATATGTGTGTGCATGTGTATGTGTGTATATGTGTGTGTATGTGTGTGTGGTGTGTGTATGTGTGTGTATTGTGTGTGTATGTGTGTATGCATGTGTGTATGCATGTGTGTATGTGTGTATGTGTGTGTGCGCGCGCGCGTGTGCGTGCGTGCGTGTGTGTGTGTGTGTGTGTGTGTGTGTGTGTGTACACTTGTGGAACCCAGAGAATAATCTCTATTATCGTTCCTCAAGCGCCATCCATTTATTTGGGAGACAGGGTCTCTGACTGGCCTGGAACAGGCCAAGCAGGCCAGGCTTACCGGGCCAGCAAAACCCGGGGATCTTCCCATCTCTGCCTCTCCAGCCCTAGGATTTCGAGCTTGTGCACCATGCCTCACTTTTTTTTTCTGAGGGTTCTAGGGATCAGACTCAAGCCCTCATGTTTCTAAGGCAAACGCTTTACCAGCTGAACCATCCCCACCACCCCTGTGAGTTTTCTGTCACGAGGCCTGCCTTGTTACTTCATTCATTTTGTTCCCACTCTCATCCAGGCTGCTCATCTTCTTTTTTTTTTTTTTTTGGTTTTTGAGACAGGGTTTCTCTGCAGCTTTGGAGGCTGTCCTGGAACTCGCTTTTGTAGACCAGGCTGGCCTCGAACTCACAGAGATCCACCTGCCTCTGCCTCCAGAGTGCTGGGATTACAGGCGTGCGCCACCACCGCCCGGCTTCATCTTCTTCTATGTGATTGGGAAGATACCCCAGCCCAGGCTTCAGGGATTTCACCTAAACAATCCTGTAGATTAACAACGCAGTCACCCTGCGGAGAAGCCTAGCGTGGTGTCTCTGTAAGCCTCTCCTGCTTAGACACTTGTCACCCTACTGTATACTCTGCTCTCGACAGGTAGTCTGTCTCCGTTCCTAGCATGTACCCCTCCCCAGCCATTCATCAAGGGTTTGGGATTAGCACTGTGCTAGGGATACGGTGCCAATGGCCTATGGCATGGTCCTTGCCCCCAGATGGTACCACTGTCTAGACCAAAAAAACAAACACACAGGCAAACTGTGTCCACACAGTTTGAGAGGGTGCCTCGTGGGAGGCACACTCAATGTCTGTATAGAAAGCATCCATGACCGTGGAAGGAAGGGGGGAAGAGAGCCACAGCTACAATTAAGTTCCATCACCCCATTTATTCCCTGTGTGACCTGGGAGTTATTCACAGGAACATGGGCATCTTCTCCCCAGTCTTTGTCTAGAAGACAGAGATGACCACAGTTTCTATCTCATGGCCCTGCTGTGAGAATGAAACCGCTCATATAGGGAAACCCATAGAACATTCCAAACGTATAACCTAAGTCAGAAACCTTTACTATTATGATCTCTCCACACCTATACATAAACTCTTCTATGCCAGAAGACAGGAGTCCACTCACTCTGTGCTTGTTTAAATCAGACTGGCCTCAGGCTATGTCCTCTGACCACACCACACCCTGCCAACACACACACACACACACACACACACACACATACACACACACACACACATACACACTTAGTTCTCCTTTGGCCCCTAGAGCACCTAGTATCTGCTCAGCTAAATCCTTCCTTGTATGACAGGACTGGTCTCCCCAGGTATACTAAGAAAGAGGAAATGGAGGCAGGAGAAATATTTCTTCAACCATATCGGGTGTCATCACAGTTAGGTGCCCTTCCCAATGCATACAGAGGACATGACACCCAGAAGAAGTCATCTTCTCCAAGGCCCAGACAGCAAGTGGCAGAGCCACAGCATGGCTTCTGTCATTGAATTCCTGGTCAGGGCACTGTCCTTCCCCAGCCCCCTCACCTGGCATAGGCCATACCCCACACCATGACATGCACTAAGCCCTTTGACCTCAGTTCTGCTTTGAGGAAGCAGTAAGACATTATACAAAGACTGGGCCCATTACCATTCCATGGAGGGTGGAGGAGGAGCTCATGGGAACCCACCCCTCCCTATGGAGCTACTGGCCACTATTGGGGAAAGGGGAGACATTTTCTTTAACGGCATGGCACTGGAAGATGCCTGTGCTCCTGTAAATGACCCCTTACCAGGGCTCATGTAGGCAACCCTAATTAAACTCATTGGGTCTGCAAATATAAATAAAGAAAAATAAATGATATGAAAGTAGAAGAGAGGTTAGTTGGAAAGAGAAAAATGGACCCATGGGTGTGAGCAGGGGGACAAGAGAGGGTAATGGGAGATAGGCATGATCAAAATACATTATATTCCCTTGTGAAAAGTGCCAAAATGAAACCATTATTATGTAAAACTAATACCTGCTTAAAAAAAAAAAAAAAAAGACAAAACCGTGTGGAGAAATAGCTGCCATGTTGTTAGTCGGGAACAAATTCTAAACTGAGCATTTAGCAAATTGACTACTGACCACACACACCAGAAAGATGGTAAGCTGTAGCATGTCCACATGGTGGAATACTATGTAGCCCTAGCACGGCTGCTATAGAAACATATCTGTTGACATGGGAAATCTTATTCACTTGTACTGGTGAGAGTGGAAGGTGAGAGGAGAGTTGGGGAGAGAGGGAATAAATCCCAGAGAATCCTACAAAAACTTCAGACTCAGCTCCCTTTGAGGACTACGATAACAGCTGGTTTATTTCCCCCTTTTTTTAATTATCCACAGCCTCTGCTTTCCTGCACAAATACTAGTTCCATAGGAAACAGTTGCTTTCAGAAGTGAAAAGAACCTCTCAGCATCATGGGTAAAAAGGTCCCTTTGGATGAGAAAGTAATTCCAGAAGGCATCGGTGGCTATAGCAGCTTAGAGGGGAGAATGAGGCAAGGACATCTGAGAGCAGGAAGGCCACGGCCAAGCAGCAGGGCAGAGAAAACAGGCAGGCAAGGTGGAGGGTGGGCATCCAAGAGGAACTTCCCAACCCTGCCTCTGGCCAGCCCTACAGGAACACCTTCACCCCCTATGTCCCTGATACAATAGCATTTACATATTTAAACAGGCCCAGTTTTGTGAGGACAAATGCATTCCATCTTCAGTGATCAATCCCTCCCACAGGTCCTGCTCCACAAATCAAGTTTCTGGGGCACTGAGGCTCCTCTGCCACCCCCTCTCACACACACACACACACACACACACACACACACACACACACACACACATCCAAGGATCTGCAAGATAACAGCCCGAGACAACTGAGTGATGGGCCAGCCACTGCGCAAGGGCAGCAAGCCTGAAGGCCAAGTTATTGGCTTTTTTTTTTTTTCCTGCCACGGTTTGAAGCACAAAACACATGAGCCTGAGAGAATGCAGGCCTTCATGCCCTCCAAAGGAAATTTTAATAAGGAAGAAATAGTCATCTGGGTCTCCCTGCTACACACAGGTTTAAATGAAACCACAGTGATCTGAAGGGAGCTGAGGGAAAGCAGACCCAGGCCCATCTCATCTGTCCCCCATCCCACAGCTCCTCCGACCCCCCTGATGTCCCACAATGTACTCCTCCTTTCTGTTCCTGAGACATCTGGTTTGGGCAGACAGCCTCATGTGAGGCTGCTGGGGTGGGGGGGCCACAGTGCAGGGGTGCTGATGAGGGAGCCCCAGAGCTCTGAGAGACCACAAGGAGGAAATGTCACAGTCACTAACAGAACTGAACAGAGACCCTCTTCACCCTATCCCTTTCTCCCTCCAGAATAAATATGGCAGAAGGCAGATGGTCAGAGCAGGCAGAGACCCCAGAGCTTACTCTGACATGGCCGCTGCAGACACGGTTACACCCCATTAGGGTTTGAATGGGAAAGGCTCCCTCCACCCAATTCTACCTCACTGAACACTTGGGCCCCAAGCTGGTGGCACTGTTTGGGGGAAATGTGGACCTTTTACACTAAAGTGGGTCACTGGGGCAGCAGATCTGATAAGTTATAGCTTGGCTCTCTTTCCACCCACTCTCTGTTCCCTGATCTGCTAAGATGTGGGCAAGCAGGCTCTTGTGCCCGCTGCCACATTTCTCAAGACAGCATGAACTTTTTCATGCCTTGCCCGCCAGGATGGACTGACTATACGCTTCCAAAGCAGGAGCCGAAGTAAATCCTTGCTCCTTAGGAAGCTTCAGTTCGGTATCTTTATCACAGTAAGGAGGGAACACTAGGTAAAAGGTACCTCCGGCTGGGTTTCTAAGAGAGGATCGCCCTGTGACGTGGACATTAAAAAGCCACAGACCTTGTCTACGGGGCTGGGGCACTGAGACAAAGTCCTGCTGACTTTTAAAAAATAGGGGCTGAGTGGACCTTCCTGATGTGTCAACACCAGGTGTGACTCAGAGGTGAGTCACACTCACATGTGCCACTAACGTACAGTGATGCTCTAGCATGGTGTGATTTTAATAGATTTCAGTGTAAATGCCCAGGAATTACACCATCCATCCAGTTACAATTACTACCTGACTCAAGCTTGCCAATCTGATACTAGAAGCCACCCATTAGGAGCACACAGGGTCCTGCCTCATAAAGAATGAGTGTTTATTAACTAATTTCTAAAACAATGTTTCCCTCAGCTCTTGGGAGAACTCCACAGTAGGAGGAGGACACACTAAACCAGACCTAGAACTGTGCCATTTCTAGAGCTTAAGGAAGTAGGATTCAGATCTTGGGGTGACTGTTGACCGGCTGTGCAACCTGGGGAAGTCCCTTCACCTCTCTGAGCCCTCTGTTTCTTCACAGAAAAGTGAGGCCAGCTGTCTTGTGGCTGAAGGTTACTGTAGGGGTTTATGGAGACAGTCTTTACAAAATGCCCGGGCACACCACTCTGAGAGCTGTAGGTACGCACTAATAAGACTGTTGCTGTAACTCGGGGGCCTTTCTTGTTCCTCTCAGAATGCCTACCATGTAGAGACTAAATGTCCTCAGTCATCGCCATCATCGTCTCTGTCATGCTCCTTGGACAAATAAAATATGAAAGGAGGTCTCTCCCTGGGAGTCTGCCCTGAGGACAAGGGTGTGACAGAGCAATTCAGGACAGGAAGCTCTTTAGGCCAAGGCTGAGGGACTCAGGCAATGACTCTGAACACATCCCAGGAGCCCACACCCGAGGATTCCCTTCATGTCTGTCCCCACTTAACACCCCAGCTAGACCATGTGATAATGGTACTATTAGGGCTTTATGCTCCCGAATAAATTAAAATCAGGTGCAGGAGTGTTGTGTTTAGACTGAGCTTTACCATTGCTGAAAGGAACTACCAAGGAAAGATGTGAAGGAAGCCAGCAAAAACAGCGAGGCAAGTCAGTGGCCGACTGCTTAGGGAATCCTGGAGCTGTAAGATTTCCAGGCATGGAAGCTGAGAAGATGGCTCAGTGGGTCAAAGACACACAAGAATAAGGGCCTGAGTCCTGATCCCACCACCCATGTAAAACACTGTGGCAGGAGGGCATCTATAACCCCAGCACGGTACAGGCTTGGAAATGGGAGGGCTCCTGGGGCCTGCTGGCTGACAGCCTCGCTCCAGGCTCGGTGAGAGACAGATCCTGCCAGAGAGGAATAAAGCAGAGTGTCTGATATCCTTCTCTGCTTTCCACATGTGCATGTGGCCATGCTCATATGTGCACATGTAGCACATACATATACATCTGAGAGAGAGAGAGATCCAGGCAGGGGCAGTAAAAGGGCTGGATGGTCAAGGCTTTTGTGTTGGAATGAGGAGAACCAGCCATTCTCAAACATCAGCATACTTATGAATCCCCTGAAACACGCAGGAAACATGTGGGCTCCAGGCCAGCACCTATGATTCTGACGGAGGAAGTCTGCCATTGAGACCATGGAATCTGCATTTTCATGAGTGTCTTGGTCATTTCTGGGTAGGTGGTCAAGATCCACAAACACCAACAGGCTCCCCCACAAAGCCCATTTCTGTTCTTTGTTTTAAGATAATGAACACCTTTCCTGAGACAAAAAGACAGAAAGTGAAGGAACTGAACTTCAAGCCTTCAACTCAGTAAAATTTCAAGATAATTAATAGAAATTGGTTAACTTGCTAGAAAATGAAGTATTCGTGTGCACACCATAGATTGGGTGAAAAAATAAATTATATTTAGATGATTTAATATTTCTGAGATGAAATAAATCAATGGCTGAGTAAAAAGCAGGAAGTAAACCTCATCTGAAGTTATCCACGAAGATAACATTTCAGCTACCCATTGTGTAAAGGAAGCCTGGACCAACATCAAAAGGCATCGACCACATCCAAGAACACATACCAGGAAGGGTTAAACACAACTGCATCTGGAAAAAATGGCTATTACCAACCCACATAAATCCATGGAGATGTGTTTGGGGTCCAAGGTGACCTAATGTTTTCATAAACAACCCCAAAGATGGAGTGGGAATTATGCAAATCAAACCACAGAGGATACAAAAATGGCAGGGACTGCAAGTCTGTGGAGAATGGAATTTAACTACTGGGCAATGTCTTTAAATTTGCCTTTATTGAATCTTGTATATTGAAGTCACACATTATTGTATCTGTTTATTGAGATTCAATGGGGCCAAATGTAGAGTGATTTATGGAAAGAAAGATAATCAAATGCCTCAGGAGAAAGAGTCTACACCTGGAGAAACCCTGGTGCCAGACAGATAGGAACTGACTGGGAAGCGGTTAGGTGTGCACAAAGCAGTTGGGTATTCTCTGAAAATGTGGGTTGTCCCAAGAGCTGGTGTATAAACCAAACAAGAAAGTGTCTGCTCTTTGAGCTACTTGTCTTTGATGCTACTTCCAGTAGAAGTACTCAACTATAGACCCAGAAGGGAATTCAGAGCAGGATGTCACCGAGATTATGGAGTAAGACAGACCCTACTTCATCCAAGAATACAGCAGACACTAGACCAAAATGCTGAGCATGCCTATCTGCTGGGAAGGGGACACAAAAGACAAGGGGATGCAGAGAGAGTAGTTCCAGCTCCCATTAAGGAAAACAGTCATGGGAAGCACAGCTGGAGGGAAGCACAGCTGGAGTGGTGGGAAAAGGGCTAGTGGTAACACCATCCCTGAGGACGCTGAAGGAGGGCGACAGGACACCTCTCCAGTTAGGATGCATTAGAGATTATTAAAAGCATTCCTTGTCCAGCTTGGGGGAGGGGGGCTTCATGACCTCTCCAAAGGTCACTTCTACCCCTAGGGATCACCTGTCTGGAGGGCACCAGATAAAAATAAAGTCTATTAATCACCAAGCTGTCACACAATGTCCTGAGAGAGCCAGAATGAAGAAGGGCAGACTGCAACCGACCTTGCTTTGCAGAGGGAGGAAGAGGGAGGCAGTACATACGTGGGCAGAGCCAAGGAAGTAGCTGCTGAGACTTCCGGAAAGCTGGTGCCATCCTGTGATGAGTCCTCCCAAGTCCTTCTTCAGGGGAAACGGGGAGGAAGTGACAGGGGAGGGTAGCAGAAAGCAGCCAAGGACACCAAGAGCTGGGCGGTTTGGAGAAGAGGGTCTGCTGGGAACTCAGAGCAGAAACTAGGAGGAAGGGGGGCTGATACAAAGGCTCCGTTCAGGAAGAGGAGAAGCGGGAGCCAGGCAAGAGGGCACTCGTAAAGG
The DNA here is from genome assembly GCF_903995425.1 of Onychomys torridus. Classification (NCBI taxonomy): domain Eukaryota; kingdom Metazoa; phylum Chordata; class Mammalia; order Rodentia; family Cricetidae; genus Onychomys; species Onychomys torridus. Next base: position 51,913,084 of record NC_050456.1, read on the forward strand.
ATGCCTCATAGAGATGATACACTGGGACACAGACATCAGAGAAAAAGGAGTGGAGAAAAGAATGGGGAGGAGACTGAAGCAAGAACAAAGAACATCGAGAGTGTGTCTGGAAATAGATGAGACTATTACACCTTAGAATCCCACGAAAATTCTAGAAAAAGGGCCAGTGAGATGGGCTTAGCAGGTAAGTGCATTTGAACACCAAGCCTGAGGATCTGAGTTCTGTCCCTAGAACCCACAGGTGGAAGGAGAGAACCAACTCCTACAAGTTGTCCTCCGCCCTCCACACAAGCCATTGCGTGCATGCACCCCACACATGGACACACAATCCATCACCAATCAACGCAACAGGAACTTTCTTGAAGTTACAGAAATAGAGTGAAAAGCTAATCCCACTATCTCCAACAGCAGAGAGTCACATAATGGGAAACATAGCTTTTTAAAAGAGAAATGGAGTAGCCATGTCTCCGCTTCAAAACAGCCGCTAGCCCTCTTAGTGGGGTGCTATACACAGCTGGAAATCCCACCCACTGCCCAGTCTTCCAAGGACCAGCATGCTTAGACTGTTCACACATCAGGACACAACTAAATGATATCCGGCAAGTAAGGTCCAGACCAAAGCAGGCACCTTCTGCCAAAAGGCCCCAGACCCCAGGCCCTGCTCTCTTCTCTTCCTGGAACACAGTTGCTTGAGGATGGTGATGTGACCTGCAGATGTCTCAGGAATCTCATCTGCATGGTGTATTAAGCAGCCAAAATGAGAGCCATGGAGTTTGAGTTCTAGCAAAATGTTGTCCCATCAAATGTCATCCCCATAGGGTACAGAACATTTTGAAGTCAAGGATAGGGGGAGGGTACCACCCCATTGTGCTCCTGATGACCTATCCCCTGGCTTTCTTTGCATCCACAGAGCTGCAGGCCCTGACAAGATGGAGAGGTACCCAGAGAGACCACCATGCCAGGTCCTGCCTTGTCTAGCTTCCTGCTGTTCTCAGAGCAGCCTGGTCCTGGTGACCAAGCTCTGGGTTTTGAGAGCAGACAGGAGGGGCAAGGAAGACCCCTAGGCATGTGGCATTGATGGCTATTCTTGCCATGGAGTAAGCAGGAAGTGCCCATAGAGTGGCGGACAACAGGACAAGGCTGTGGAACCTACCACACCATATCCTGGCATGTGAGAAAAAAGAAAGCCCCTGTCCTTTGGGTGACCACAGTCCTCCTTACGGCCCTCCCTTGGCCTCTACACTACTTCTAACCTCAGGCTCTAACCCCAGAACCAGGCAACCGTTCTTCCAAAGGATGTTTCTGAATCACGAAAGGAATGGTGGTCAGAAATCGAGGGCCATTTGTTAAAGCAAGCCATCATCACGGACAGGAGATGGGGAGAGAGAAATGGAACCAGAGAAAAACCAATGGAACGTGGCAGAAGCCAAGAACCTTTGTCAGAGAGTTTGGGGCTACACTTTCATCTGTGATTCTGAACTGGAGAAAGATGCAGAGGATGAATCTTGAGAGAGACCATGACAGAACATAGGAGGAAAGCCAGGAAGGAGATCCTGAAGGGCGGTGTGAGAGGTGGAGTCCCCTTCCAGGCTATCCCCTGTGCACAGAGCCCCGCCACCACCTGAACAAAAGCAGGGAGTGTGACCACACAGAGCTGGAAGCAGAAAAGCCTGGTGCAGCCCAGAGCTGGCTGAGACAGCACGCCAGATACTTACTGTCACAGACGTAGGGTTTGTCATGGTCTTCCTGAGAAGCGGCATCATGTCTCCTCCTGCCACCGGCAGAGCCACGAGCCTGAGGAGACATTGAGTACGAGACACTTGTTATTATGACAGCCACTCAGCTCATGGGCATACACTCTTTAGGGCCTGAGTGAATCACCTACATCACCGCCTCTGTTCCCATGCCAACCCTGCTTTACAAGCAAGAAACCGGAGACCCAGGGGATGAGGTAACTTGTCCCAAATCACTCAGCTACTCATCTGGCTCATCCCATTGTTTTCATAATAGCTCCATGAAGAAGGTATAATAGTGGTCCCCTTGTATAGGTGAGGGGATGAGGGGACTGAGGCAACAGAGAGGCGGAATAACTTTCTCAACATCATTCATCTACTAAATGCGGAGCTGGAACATAAACAGGGTGTGTGACTGAATGGCGATGTCATGGCCTGAATATGAAAATGCCCAGCTAGTGGCATTATTCTTGGGGGTGATGGAAACCTTAGGAGGCGGAGTCAGACTGGAATATGTAGGGCAAGCATGGGGCACATCTTTAAAGGTTATACTTGACCTGGGCATCCTTCTTCCTGCCCCTCATTGTTTCTGGGTTACAGTGAGGCAAGCTACTTTGTACAGCCATATACTCTTGCCACTGGGAGGTTCAGACTCCCCCACAAACCCATAGCGATGGAGAATGCCAACTGTAGCTGACCCCTCTGGAACCATGAACTCCTTTAAGAGGCTTTCTCGAGTGCTTTACCACAGCAACAGGAATCTAACCAATGCAGCATCAAACAGGGTGCCTCGACCACGTCACCACACAGTGGAGAACACATCATGATGCTCTACATGCTGTTCTCCTGATGAGCACACTGGGGATGGGGGGCAGGGAGAATAAGTACAGCGTCACCCCAAGTTCCTGAGCCCACAGCTGCCTGCCCTAAATTAAGCCTCAGGAGCCCAGCCTCTTCCTTCATGTTTGACCTTCCCAGCCCTCCCCAGGGCTGCTTGAGGCAGGGCTCCTGTATGTGGTCTACCTAAAGCCTCCAGCCAGGAGCTTAAGACATTAACCTTTCAAGGTCAAATGGAGCTGGATTCCTGATACCTACCAGAACCCTGTGTGTCTCCCTGGATGGATCATGTGACCAGAGTGGACTGGCAGAAAGAGCCTAGACTTCAGTCTTAAGAGAGACTAGCCTGAAAGGCTCCAAGCAGCTCTGCATCCCCAAACAGCGGCACCAGAAAGCAGCAAGGCTTATTTATAAGCTACTGTAAGCCCTAGGCCAGCCTTCCTGTGGTACCTTAGCCTCCTCTGGGTCATTCGCTGCTAATGACTACCAGCAGTAAACTCCCAGTCATGGCAAGAGCTGGCTGTGGTCTGATCTTCAGGGACAGAGAGGAAAAGGTCAGCAGGAGAGGAGCAGGACAGGACAGAAGTCTGGGGTGCAGGCTCAAGGCCCGCTCTAGAGAAGTGGGTCCCACGGATTCATGGTAGAAAGGCCTGGGATAGATTCTCCCCCACATACACACTCACAAATAGAAGCATCCATATCTTACTGGGGACTTCACCGGAGATAGGCCCACTCTCCAGGCCTGTGGCCCTCACTCTCCAAACACACGCACTCCACAATCAGTTCCACCTGCCAAACAATTCCTTTTGCCATCTCCTCGGCCTGTCTTTTTCAAAAGAGGAAGGAAGAAAGAAAGAGAGAAAGAGAGAAAGAAAGAAAGAGAGAGAGAGAGAGAGAGAGAGAGAAAGAAAGAAAGAAAGAAAGAAAGAAAGAAAGAAAGAAAGGAGGGAGGGAGGGAGGGAGGAAGGAAGGAAGGAAAGGAGGGAGGGAGGGAGGGAGGGAGGAAAGAAAGAAAGAAAAGAAAAGGAAAGGAAAGAAAAGAAAAGAAAAGAAAAGAAAAGGAAAAGAAAAGAAAAGAAAAGAAATTCCACCTCCCTCCTTGTCGCTGACTCCCTGCCCCCACCCCTGCTATGGATAATCAATTGAAGTTACTCTCCTCCATTTTCTCCTCCTCCCCCCCCCCTCTTCCTCCTCCTCCTCTTCTCCATGCCCTCATTACTCAGAACTAACCCCAGGAGGAGCTGTGAGCACTGGCCCTCACCCCGAGGCACAGACACACACTGTATCTAGGATGCTGAGGGTGGTCGCCCTGGCCTTCCCCACGCCTTCTCAGTGAAGCCAGGGACAGCTTGACATGCTCGGCCGGCAGCCCTGCCACAGCCCCTTGGAGCAGGTAAAAGCAAGTCAGGCCGAATGATGAGGCCACGGCAAATGCCAGAAGGGATTCTGCAAGACTGGCCACTTGTCAAGGCAGGAGATGAGGGGGCAGGCAGGACAGGAGCACGTGGGGCTTCTGAGGGAGCCAGCAGAGGGAAGAACAGCGCCTGAGAGCCAGGCGCCCTCCCCTTGCTGCTGGGCTGACCAGCAGGGAGGCTGCGTGCTCCTATACTCCCCAGCATTGATCTTGCCAAACAGAGAGACAGAGGCTCTAGGGCATCTGAGGCAATGCATGTGAGGTCCTCCTAAAGCGATGGAATTCTTGATCTCCTGGAAGACTCACGAATACTATGTGTCCTGCTCAACTGCCGCTTCCTCCACGAAGCCCTCCCTGGCCCACCCACGTCCACTTACATTCTTTCATCCTCTTTCTTTGCTTCTGCTTTTTTTTTTTCACAGCATTGTTGTTATCCGGCTCTACATGGGTCATGAGTTAGCTTATTTGTTGATTTTCTTCTAAGTGTCCCATGAGAGGTAGAGTCCTGTCTGGGCCACCACTAGTCTTGGAACCAAGTTCATTCCTTAAACAGTTGCCAGATCATTACATCAATCTACCAGGCAGTGAGTCGGCCATTGCCGCTCTTCTACATCTGTATCCCAATGCTATTGTTTCTTCCCTCAAAGGTCATCAGCAGATCCTGAACTCCCCAGGAAAGCTCCCAGCTGGGGCTCTACCTCCCCACTGCCCAGCCTAACCCATCCTACATGACCACCTGGCCAGAAGTGATAAGAGGTGGGAGCTTGAGGTCATTTATTTACTCACACTCACCCATTGCCGCTATGACACACTTACCTAGCCAATGGCAGCCTACCACCAACCCAACGGTCTCACCCCAAGCTCTGTTGTTTTACATCTTTGTTTTCATGGTTGTTCCTTTGATGATTGCCTCTGCCATGCCATCTATAACCAATCTACATTTCAGCCCTGCCAGCACCCAACTCCTCCAGAAACCTTCCTCTTGACATACTACAGAGTAAAACCAGCACTGTTTTAAAGTCTGATGGAACTAAATTGAAATTCCAATTGTATTAGTCAGATGTTTGTTACTATAACAAAAAGCCTGAGGTAAGTACTCTCATAAGGAACAGGGGTTTAGTTTGGTTCATAGATCAGAAGATGTAACATGTAGGAGACTCATCTAGTGTGGTGGTAATGTGTTCCCCAAAATATTGTGCACCCTAATAAACTTACCTAGGGTCAGAGAACAGAACAGCCACTAGATACAGAGGCTAGAAAATGGTGGCACTCACGCCTTTAATCCTAGCATTCCAGAGGCAGAAATCCCTCTGGATCTCTGTGAGTTCAAGGCCACATTGGAAACAGCCAGGCATGGTGACACACGCCTTTAACCCCAGGAAGTGATGGCAGGAAGCAGAAAGGTATATAAGGTGTGAGGACCAGGAACGAGAGCCTGGTTAAGCTTTTAGGTTTCTAGCAGGAGTTCAGCTAAGATTCCTTCTGGATGAGGACTCAGAGGCTTCCAGTCTAAGGAAACAGGACCAGTTGAGGAACTGGCGAGGTGAGGTGGCTGTGGCTTGCTCTGCTTCTCTGATCTTTCAGCACTCACCCCAATACCTGGCTTCAGGTTTGTTTTTATTAATAAGACCTTTTAAGATTCGTGCTACAATCTAGTGCTATCCTTGCTACCAAAATCCATAGGCAACATAGAGCACCACATGGCAAGAAACGGGGAGACCCCGCGTGTGTCTCCTTCGGTCCTTCTCCTTTCCTTATTGACCCCTAGGCCCAATCAGGAAGCTCTACCCTGACCTTATCTAATAATCCTAGTCACTTTCCAAAGGCCCCTTCCTAATACTGTAGCCATCCAATTTCTGCCTTCTCAACATCTCACAAAGGGCTTTAAGTTTCAGCACATGAAGTCTCCAGGACACTTGAGCCATATCCAAACAACGGGTAGCATCAGCTATGTGTCACGGACTGAGCTACCCCTCTAAGCCTTAACTTACTCACTTATAAAATGGGCAACAGAAGACCAGATGTAGGGATACGCGTCTGTTACCCCAGCACTCAGGAGACAGAGGCAGATGGAATACTGCAAGTTTAAACCAACCTGGTCTACACAGAAAGTTCCAGACCATCCGAGGCTACTTACAAAGACTGTGTCTCAATCAATAATACATAAGAAAGTGAATAAATAAAATGGGCACAGGAACTCCTCTGCAGCACAGTTGTCGAGACGGTGAGGGTTAGGAGTGTCAAGCCACAAGACACAGCATTAAGCCCACAGGAAGTGCTCAGTAAGTCTCTGACCCCTCCATGCCCATGTGGATCGCTTAGGTTCTTGAGTTTGGTTAGCACATGATGAGAAGTCTACAGTCCTCATTATATTGTGAGTCTTAGCACCTCCCCAATTTGAGTCTTGTATCCTTAAGAGGAAAGATAGTATTTTCTATTTTATTATGAACCCCTAATATGTATTGGTGAAATATTAAGGCCACTCCATGTAGTTAAAAGGGAGGTTTATTTTGTGGGGTAGCTTACAAATGAAGGGATAGGTTGCAGGGTCTGGGAAAGGTATGGCGCAGTCTGGCGGTGTTCTGTGGAGAACTCTGCTGGGTCTGCCTCTAGTGTCCAGGGTCCTGGAACCAAGAGAGGCCTCTTCTCTTGATCCTGGGTCTTCAGCCTCCTCTCTCAGGCCCGCCTTGTAGGCGTGACCATTACCGAAGCCTCAGTGGGGGTTGGAACTTCCAGGCCAAAGCTGGAATGGCTACCCACTACAAACATGCTGCTGCATAAACAGCACAAAGCTCTTCCACATATATTAGCTCAGGTGATTCTGTAATAACCCTGTGGGTTGGACCAATGGTATTGCTGTCCCTGTCTTTGGCAGGTGGTGCTGGTTCTGAGCAGGTCCGTGACTTGCCTACAGGTCCAGGGCCAGCAGAAACAGCAGGACAGGTTTCTAGACTCGCATATAGAACCCTTTGAACCCTACCCTCCAAAAATGACCCGTCCTTCCTCCCTGAGGATGCTCACCTCCCATTTATACTCTGGGAGCCATGACTGTACCACAGGGCCCTGTCTTACTGACCTTAAGTGGGTAAGCTCAGGAAGAGTCAACTAATTTCTCCAGCAAGCCTGTTTTAACTCCAACCTAGGCCACTAGAGTCTACCTTCTAGGGACTTGGAGCTTGAAAGCAGTGACCTCTGTTGGTCACCTGAATTGTAGGGACCCACAAATTCAGGAGCTCTAGGGTCCTGTACACAGAGGAGCTAAGGAACCCAGGTACCAGAGAGGAGAAAGAGGAAGCAGAGGCCATTGTCAGGGCCCTAATTCTCCTCAGTCCTGATTCCCTGCCACCTCCTGCCCTTCTTGTGATTTGGATCTTCAAAAATCACTCACATTTGGAATAACTGCCCCAAGGTTTCAAATCCTCATTTAGGCTTAAAGCCATTGAGTTTCCTATAACAAAAAGACCCAGAATGAAGACACACTCCAGCCAAGGGTAATTCTTCTACAAAAACTACTCTTGAGTAGTGTCCAGGGATGACTATTAGACTTCTCCTATAGGCTGGAGATAATGGCTCCACACTTGCTGCTCTTCCAAAGGACCCAGGTTCAGTTCCCAGCACCCACAGTTGGCTTTACCATGAGGAGATCTAACACCCTCTTCTGGCCTCTGAGGACACCTGCACTCATTACACATGACCACATACACATAATTAAAAATAAATATTTTTTGACAAAAGCTATTCTGGTGCCACTAAAAGATCATTTGCCATTTTTGTTCTCTTTTTCTTACAAGCATAAAGTGGGCTTTTCCAGAGGCTACATGACATTTGACAGGGCTTTCAGTGTGCACTTGTATATTCATGAGCTACATTCATAAGCTGAATTTTGTCTTAATTCCAAATAGAGCAAATCATTAGTGAGATTAATGCCACCTGTTATACTCAGAACAATAGCCTTGCGGGGCTGTCAGTATTTGTTAAGGGTGTAAAAAAATTCCTGAGGCAGAGAGAGAGGGGGAGGGCACTGCTCTACTACCTTGCCACTGAATGCAAGGTCTTCAGACCAGCAACACCCAGGAGCTTATCTTTGAGGCAAGAACTTAGCTCCCCATACTCCAGAACTACCACATCACAATTTGACCTTTAGCAACATCCCTGGTGTTAGGGGATATCCAGTCACACTGTGAACCCTGAGTTTGCGTTTGCATTAATTAAATAAAATTAACCTTGGGTCCGGAGGCTGTGTCAGCAACTAGTGGACAGAAAGTAATCAGAGAGCCTCAAAGAGCATCTGGGGGAGAGAGACACACTCAGGAAGTAGTGGGGCTGGCTTTGGAGTGATACAGGTTTTTCTGGTTGGGCAAAAGGGAAGCATGGGTCTTCCATGGATGCCAGCAAGGAGAGGGGTTAACTAGTTACTGCTCAGCCTCTCTGAGCTCGCAGGTTTTCACCCCAGCCTTTGAATCTTGAGTCTTAATTAGAATGATAGCAATTTAGTGAAAGCTACCTTTAGTGGCAACAACAGGACCGGTGCCTCCGGGAACAGAATTGTCACCAAGCTGGGACTTGAGCGGCCAGGCCTCTGCTAGAGAAGCAGGCCAGTAACTGCAGAGTTGCAATTGCTGGCTGAAATAGCAGTAGATTAAGGTGCATCTACTGTGCTGACATTAACTCCCTGCGGTCTTCACGTGCACATACAACTTTGAAAAACACCAGGCTGTACCACGAGTGTACCAACAATTACTAATTTGATTGACTGATTTATAATACAAGGACTAGTCACAAGAATTTCATTAACTTTTTAGGTTAAAGTTACCCTAGACACAATTATTAATTGTTGGATATGAACTGTCCTCACCCCTCAGAGAACATGGAGTATTACAACTCAGAAATTTATCCACTTTGCTTACAATATCCTTCCATATCTGTCCTTTATTGGGCACCCAAATTTGGCTATGTGTTATTATTCCCAACTCACTGATGGCTCAGGTCACAGAAGTTACATGATTCTCCCAAGGTGCAGTCGTAGGTGGTAGAGCTAAGATTGCCACTCTTGCCATGGAAGTTAAGGGAAACCCGTCCAAGACTCACTTCTGAAGTCCTGCCCCCTTCGTGTGTACAGAGTAGCTAGGGTCTTGTCAATGGTCTGTGGGATGGAAATCGGGCTCCTCCTGAATTCCCAACAAGCTCCCAGGTGAGACTGAGGCTGTAGTCCAGACCACACAGGCGGATATCAGGCCCCAGCATGGTTGCTCCAGGGGCCAGAAAGTTCCAGCAGCTGCTGCAAACCTTTGTAAAAGCTTAAAGCTGTGGGTGAGGCAGCTTCCCACACTTGTTCAGCCCAGAGACTCACTCATGCACCCTCTGCCTCCTCCATGGCTCTCAGCCTGGTGACGTGTCCACAGTGTCACTGTAAAACCTGGAGCCATTAACTGTCGTGAAGTTCAAATAGGACTTTGCTTCTTGCTGTCCTCGTTCTGTCCATTCATTCAGCCTAGACGTGCAGGGTCCTGGGCCAGGAGGGACTCAATGGGAGAAGCAGACTTGTGTTCAAGTTCTTCTTTCTTTCTGGCCAGATTGAACAACATTGAGCAAGCTGCTTAACCTTTCTAAAATACCAAGCCACACTTGTGTGCTGTGTTTTCCAGTAGCTGCTTTTTTAAAAGGGATAAGATAAGCTAGCTGGGAGTGTGGTTCAGTGGTTAGCAACTAGTTAGCACATTTAAACCTGGCTTCAGCCCCCAGCAACCCAAAAACAACAAAAATAAAATGAGAGGTGTGCTTTAATTTTAATAGCATTTTAACCAAGTATAACAAAACACGTTATTGTTTAAAAACGTATAGAAATTAACAATGAGGTGTTCTGCATTCTTTTTTTCTTTCTAAGCCATCAGAATGTGGTGCACATTTTACATTTACAGCACCCTCCAATCTGGACTAGCATGTGCTAGGTAGCCATGTGCAGCCAGCAGCTGCTGTAGTGGGATGTTAGAACTGGAGAATGCAGAACCTAAAGCCCCCAATACAGCATCTCTTCACCCTGCCTGGTTTTGAGTGAATATAAGGGCCAGTGGGTACTGTCACTCCTGACACCTCCACAGAAAAGACACCCAACCCCCTACTCGTCAATGGCAATCTCCATCTTCTACACATACCAGGGGTACCAGGACCATTTTCCACAGTGCACTCTACAAAGTCTGGCACAGGCAGGACAGGGATGGAAGCAGTTGGGAGGTACACAGCTCTTGGCATTCATAACAGATGCAGAAACTCCATGCCCCTATGCTTCCTTCAATGAGAGGATAGATGTTTCTTTGATTACTGTTGCGCACACATGACAGTAAAATAATATGGCCAAGCAAGTTCATCCACAGCAGTAGGGAACCATTAGGTGAAACCCTGGTGAGGAACATTATGAGAGAGAGAGAGACTGGGCTGCAACAGCAATTCCGATCAGTTTGAACACCACTAAAGGCAGAACAGCATGCAACACACACCCCTGAAGTGATAAGAAATACGTATCCCCACCCAGGAAGGATGCTCACCCCTTGGAATAGATACACACAAACACACAGAGATCCTGGACCTATTCAAATCTCCAAGCAACCATAGTGCTCCTCAACCCACAGAGAACATGATCCAAGACACCCCGTGGATTTCTGAACCTCAGGGACTATTATATGAGCCCTATAATCAAATGCCTTATCCGTCTTAACCAAGTACTTAGGTGCCATGACCATAACTTCTGTTCTTCTGGGGTAAAACGGCAAATGTAACACACATCCCTTTCTCCTTCACAGTTTCACAGGAAGAAGGTTCATTCTTACTATAGAGTTTAGAAACCTTAGCATATAATACTTTCCTCAAAATTTAAAAAGAGAACTTTTGCTGTTTTTACTTCAAGGAAACTATTGATGGGTTCTCTTTGGCATATATGAATTGTTGGTGTCATTACTATTGCACTGATAAGTATAATAAAGGTTATTTGAATGTAAGCACAGCAATACTACCAGTCTATCTGATATGACAACTGATAGATAATTAACAGAAGGGCAGCATATAGAGAGTGGTTCCCTGGGCAAGGGTAGTTAGTAGGTATTAGAGGAAGGAATAGTTGTGCTGTGTATAAAAATGCCTAATAG
>NC_050456.1:52562255-52569669 GCF_903995425.1 Onychomys torridus
CAACCTCATGGTGGCTCACAACCATCTATAGTGGGATCTGATGCCCTCTTCTGGCATGCAGGTTTGCATGCAGAGCACTCATACATAAAATGTAAATTAAAAAAGAAAAAAGAAAAAGAAAGAAATTCCCTTAAAGGTATGTCTATAGGTCAACCCAGCCTTAGGTTCCTCATGTTAACTCCCCTCCCAGGTGAGTCTAGATTATGTCAAGTTGACAATTAAAAATTTCATGGTAATTAAAGCATCATTTGATCGTGTAATTATTAGGACTTTAATGAGGAGTCACATTTAACAGTGGTCAAGGGTACTGTTGCCAAAGGGGAGGGGTGAAGAGGACAAAGCATAGAAGGGAGGAGAGAGGGGGGGGGTTGTATGAAAGGCCAGCCAAAAGATCTTTTGCTTATAGCCCAGAGGACTCTGGGATTCAGGGCAGGAGCCGTCCTTATGGGATGGTGCCAACCCAAACCACCCAGAAGGTATCGAGCAGGAAAGTACAACAAACATCTCCCCACAGGTTTCTCAGGGGTCCAGGGTAGAGAACAAAGTCACAACTAGTGTGGCCTGGGGCGCAGGGCCGTGAGGAACTAGATGAGGCCCAGATCAGGGAGGAGCTGAGGAGGGCCAGCAGAGAGGAGTGGAAGGAAAGGAGCCGGAAGTAAGTGTGGAGGTCACGCTAGAGAGAGATAGTGGACCGCATCCCAAACACAACTAGAGGTGGCCGCCGAGACTGTGGACACCCGAGAGCTGCCATGGGAACAGGTAGACTGGGGAGTGAGAAGATGAGACATCCCCCTGACAGAGAGCATGGGGGAGCTCAAGAGGCCGAGGAGGCAGGAGAGGATGCGGGGCGGTCCTTTGGAGCTGTGAAAAGCGACACCCCAGTGATGTGTGGCAGGACTGGTGGGCCACGGTGGTGCCCGCGTCAGATAAAGATCAGTCAGCAGGAATGTGTGTTTTCCTTGGTTTCTCGGGGTCCATTGTCTCCATAGTCTAGTGGGAAAGGAGGAGTGGAACTGTCTTGTGAGAGTGGCTTCGTTCCTGCTGGAATGGTTTGGACAATAGATAGGAGTCCAGATGTTGACCCTGGTCAATGGAACTTTCCAGCTGGCCCTACTTGCTGTTCAATGCTGCTCCTGGACTAATTCTCCTATTCCTTTTATATTTTTCTCAGGTAAGAGGTCCAGGAGTTGGAGTGCTTGGCATTTCCAAAGGGGGTGAACTTGCCCTTGCTATGGCCTCCTTCCTGAAGGGCATAAAAGCTGCTGTCGTCATTAATGGTTCTGTGGCTGCTGTTGGGAACACCATAAACTACAAGGATGAGACTATCCCTCCTGTGACTATCCTGAGAAACCAAGTCAGGATGACCAAAGATGGCCTCCAGGATGTTGTAGATGCTCTCCAAAGTCCTTTGGTAGAACAGAAAAGCTTCATCCCTGTGGAAAGGTCAGACGCGACCTTCCTGTTGCTTGTAGGTCAGGATGACCACAACTGGAAGAGTGAGTTCTATGCCAATGAGATCTCCAAACGCTTACAGGCCCATGGGAAGGAGAAGCCCCAGATCATCTGCTACCCAGAAGCAGGGCATTATATTGAGCCCCCTTACTTCCCACTGTGCAAGGCTGGCATGCACCTCCTGGTGGGTGCTAATATCACCTTTGGAGGGGAGCCTAAGCCTCATGCCATGGCCCAGGTGGATGCATGGCAGCAACTCCAGACTTTCTTCCACAAACACTTGGGTGCTAAGAGTTAGGGGGTAACTCCTAAAATACAACCTATTTTCTGATGGCTTTGGGGGGAAAGGTTCAAATACATTGTAAGAGTATCAGTTAATATTACTTCATCTGAACATAGTTCTTCTGACTATAGTGCTTAGTCAGGGACTGGAAATGTAGTTCAGTGGTAGAGTGGCTTCTGTATGTCCCTGGGTTCAATCCCAAGTGCTGTAGGAAAACAGCCAAATGTTATGTGGAAACTGTACCTTTTCAAGAAATTGTGCCTAGAACCAAAAGAATACCATGAGTAGCCACACTGTTGTGTCAATAAAAATTATGTACTTCAATTCTTGGGCCAATGTTGCTGTTATCATCTTCCTTCCAAGAAGTGGCCTTGGGGTGACTTGGGAGACTTCTTTTCAGATGCTTAACCCATGTATAAACAACGGTGAAAAGAAGGTTTTGGTTGCACACATACTGAACAAGAACATCTGTTGTTTTTAACAAAATCCAGATGCTGGGGTGAAAACCTGCTAGCTCAGGAGGCAGAGACATCACCCGGCTGACCTTCCTCTGCCGACGTCCCAGAAAGAGGCCTTCCTTCTATGCTGTCTCAAACCAAACTCCTCCAACTGGATGTCCCTCTTTTCTGCTTCCTGTGTGGGTCTCTCTCAGTCCTCCTGACTCCTTATCACTCCCTATGATTTTTTTTCCCCCATCAACTGGTTGCTCGCTCTGCTTCTTGATCTATGGTTGATTTTATCTCATTCTGTTCACAGTATTCAAGTAGACAACATTTGCCTTTGAATTAAAAGTGTGTGCTAGGGCTGAGCCACACACAGCTAGAAGTAGGTTTTTCCAGTAAATAATGCAACCTTGGGGTTCACAGTGTGGTCAAATAGCCTGCAACAAACATCAATTTTCCAAAGCAAACCAACAATGGGAAAAGAATCCCCTTCATGTGATGAGCTCTGTGCCATGACAACACTTGGGGATGATGAACATTTAGCCCAGAAGGCAAAAGATCAGCTAGGGAAGGAAAAAGAGATTCCAAGAATCCCATGTTGTGTCAACCTTCAAACCTGTCTTTGAGCAAGAAAGAGAATGTGTATAAGGAAGCATTCTCGTCCCCACACATTTAGTAATCTATCAGTCAACTATTGGTCATATGAGCACAGGAGGAATGATTTCTTTACCCAGTGCTAGATTCATGGTTGAGCCTTTATAACACAAGACAGGTTGTCAGGAGAAAAGCATATAAATTTATTTAACAAAAGTGGAGCCTTCATAAGTGAAGTCTCAAAGCAGTATGGAAATTGTGTGTTTCACTGCTCAGTGTGATGGAAAGTGCATTGCTTAGAAGCATTTTGGGAAAAGGAGCATGACCTGGTGGTGTTAAGCAGGAGGTCAGGAACACAGGAAGGTATATGCCTAAGTTTTATTGCTGTGATAAGACTCCATGACCAAAAGCAGCTTGGGGAGGAAAGGGTTCCCTCAGCTTACACTTCCACAGCACTGTTCATCATCAAAGAAGTCAGTACAGGAGCTCAAGGCAGGAATCTGGCTTTAGGCAGGAACTGAAGCAGAAGCCGTGGAGGAGTATTGTTACTGAATTGTTCTTCATAGCTCAATCAGTCTGCTTTTTAAACCACCCAGGACCACCCAACCAAGTTAGTGGCACCACCCAAAGTGCTGGTCTCCTCCTACACCAGTTATTCATAAAAGAACAATGCCCCAGACTTGCCTACAGGTAATCTGTTGGAGGCATTTTCTCAACTGAGTCTCCCTCTTCCCAGATAACCCTGGCTCCTGTGAAATAAACAAAACAAAAACCAACAGCCAGCACAGAATGCATGCTCAGATTCTTTTCTATTTCCTTGTCTACATAAGGAGCCTTTCTTCTGTAAATGGATATTTCTCTCCTGCCCGCCTGTTCCCAAATACCTGGCAGCTGCTTCCCAAATAAGTGACTTGGAGACTTAATATTACTTATAAATGCTTGGCCGCTAGCTCAGGCTTATTACTGACTAGCTCTTACACTTCAATTAACCCATAATTCTTACCTATGTTTAGCCATGTGGCTTGTACCTTTTCTTAGTACAACATTCTCATCTTGTTTCCTCTGCATCTGGTATCAAATTCACATTAAATAATATTAACTCACCAGGTGGTGGTGGTGCATGCCTTTAATCCCAGCACTCAGGAGGCAGAGCCAGGCAGATCTCTGTGAGTTTGAGGCCAGCCTGGTCTACAGAGCGAGATCCAGGACAGGCACCAAAACTACACGGAGAAACCTTGTCTCGAAAAAAACAAAAACAACAAAACAAAACAAACAAACAAAAAATAATATTCACTCATGATCTCATTAACAGAAAAAATACTGATATCATTAAAGAAAAACAAACAAACAAAAAACCCCAAAACTATAGCAACAACAACAAAAAAACAAACAAAAACAAACAGCCAAGCAGTGGTGGCGCACGCCTTTAATCCCAGCGCTTGGCAGGCATAACAGGTGGATCTTTGTGAGTTCGAGGCCAGCTTGGTCCACAGAGCGAGTTCCAGGACAGCCAGGGATACACAGAGAAACTCTTTCTCAAAGGGAAAAAGAAAAAAAAAAGCCCACAAAACCTAGCACATATATCAGATGCTATGCAGCTGATGGTAAGGGCATGCAAGATCTTCTAAAATCTAATTTTCCCCTGAAATCTCAGATTTCATCATGGGTAACAAAGTTGTTTTCCTTTAAGTACCAGGCTGATATAGCTCTCTTTTGAGAAGTGTCTGCCTAATACATAAGTCTTCATGTCAATCATACTGTCAAGGAGACTAAAACCCAGACACGTACATCATAGTGTTATATTGAAGAAGTCTTATCGCTTTTCTGGGAAGAGGGATCAGCAGGGAAAGTGCAAGCTTGGGTGACCTGAGTTTGGGTTTGATCCCTGGATGATCCCTGGAAACCACAAAAACATGGACGGAGACGAATTGATTCTACAGAGTTGTCCTCTGACCTCAACACCCACAATGTAGTACTCTCTCTCCCCCTCTCTCTTCTTTCTCTTTCTCCTTCCCTCTCTCCCCCCCCCCCCTCTCTCTCTCTCTCTCACACACACACACACACACACACACACACACACACACATATATATATATATATATATATATTTTTTTTTTTTTTTTTTTTTTTTTTTGAGACAGGGTTTCTCTGTGAAGCGCTTTGTGCCTTTCCTGGATCTCGCTCTGTAGACCAGGCTGGCCTCGAACTCACAGAGATCCACCTGCCTCTGCCTCCTGAGTGCTGAGATTCAAGGAGTGCACCACCACCGCCTGGCTACATATATATATATATATATATATATATATATATATATATATATATATATATATATATTTAAATTTTTTTTTATTGTACTATTTTATGTATATGGTTGTTTTACCTGCATGTATGTCTATGCACCAAATGTGTATAGTGCCCACAGAGGCCAGAAGAGGGTGTTGGATCCTCTGGAACTGGAGTTACAGATGTTTGTAGGCCCTGGGAATTGAACCCAGATCATCATGAAGAGGAGTCCATGCTTTTAGCTGCTGAGTTATTGTTCCAGCCTCCATAAAATAAAAGAATTAAAAGAATTCCTACAATGCAACAATAAAAAGACACAAACCCACACACTGTTGATGAGATCTAGTATTATTCTCTAAGGTTAAGCCTAGCTTTGTCACATGACCCAGCTAGTCCAGTCCTAATATAAATGCAAGAGAAATGAGAACATGTGGCCATATAAAAACTTACAAACAAATGTTCATAATAGCTAAAAACTAGGCCAACCCAAATAGTTCAAGGCCAGTCTGGTCTACATAGTGTGTTCCAGGCCATCCAGAGCTACACAGAGAGTGAGATCCTGTCTCCCCACCTTCCCCTCAAAAAATAGTAGTTGTATGTCCAGGAGCTGGGGAGATAAAGTGTTTGGATCCCCAGCACCTACATAAGTCACAGAAACCAGATACAAAAGATTACATATTATATCATTGCCTTTATAATAAATATACAGAAAAAAACTAATATAGAGAGAAAGGAAATCAATGGTTTTAAGTGTCTGGGTACGGAGAGAATTTGGGGTGAATGGGAAGTGACTAGTAACAGGCAGAGTTTCTTCCTGAATAATGAAAATGTTGCGAAACCAGCTAACACTGGTGGTGAACAGCTCAAGGGATACCTGCCTAACAGTGGACTGTACACAGAAATGAATTATACTGTATAGAACACACCATACAGAAATGTTCGCTTTTCTTCTTTTAAGATTCATTTACTTTAGTGTGCTCGAGTGTTTAGGCTGCACGTATGTATGTGCGCCATTTGTATACCTGGTGCCCTTGCTGGGTCAGAAGAGGACATCGGATCCCCTGGAGCTGGAGTAATAGATGGTTGTGAGCCACCACACGGGTTCTGGGAACCAAACCCAGGTCTCCTGCAAGACCAGCAAGTGCTCTTAACTGTAGGGTCATCTCTCCAGCCCCGAGATGCTATTATTTTTTAAAATTAGACATAGTCCTAAAACTCAAATTCCAGTAAATGCAAAATGGCTAAGTTCAAGGGGAGTCTTTTCTCTGTGTAAGCTTTAATCACTGGCAAAACCAAAAAAGCCAGGGGTCAGGCACAATAAAACTATAAGAAAAATCAAAGGGTAGAAAATTTTTAATTTTTTTTACATGAGGGCGTGCACGCCCCTTGTGGAGGCTAGAAGAGGGCATCAGATCGGCTCCTTGCAGATGGATTTACAGGTGGTCCTCAGCCATCTGGTGACCTCTGGAAACCAATCTCCAGTCTTCTGCAAGAGCAGCATGTACTCTTAACCACTGGACCATTCCTCCAGCTACCCCCATGCCCCCAGCCACCCCCATGCCCCCAGCCACCCCCATGCCCCCAGCCACCCCCCATGCCCCCAGCCACCCCCATGCCCCCAGCCACCCCCATGTCCCCAGCCACCCCCATGTCCCCAGCCACCCCCATGCCTCCAGCCACCCCCATGAATTTGGGGCTTGGTCCTAGGATCTGGCTTGCTTTCCTGAACCTGGACCTATCTGCAGTGCCCACGTGACAAGCTGGGGTTGGCCACCCAGGGACTATTTAGGTCGTGGGCCGGCTTTCCCCCCGGGGTCAGAAGATTGTTCAAGGTTCCTGAGTAAACTGCTGAAAGAAGAGCTCGGTGTTGCGTCTTCCTTGCTGGTCGAGGCAGTCGTGACAAGTGGTGGCCCGTACCGGGAACTTCACTACTTTCAAGGAGGGCTCAGAACTTTCTGCAGTCAGGGCAGTGCACTGGTAAGTTCCCAGGTAAGGTGGGAATCCGCGACAAAAGCAGGGTTAAAGGAAATCCCAGGTAAATTGGGAACCTGCGACAAAAGCGGGGTTAAAGGAATTCCCGGGTGAATTGGGAACCCGCGACAAAAGCGGGGAGGTTTTTGCTCTTCTCTGTAGACAAAGAGAGAGTGAAAGTGAAACATTGTTTAAAAGGTTGCCAAGGATGAAGTGAAACATTGTTTAAAAGGTTGAAAAGTTTTAGACATGGGCGCTTCTACTTCGCACCCAATTTTTTTGGCTCTTAATGAGCTGCTTAGATCTAAAGACTAAAGGTTAAGAAAAACAACACAAATGCTGGAACAAGCCTATGTAGATCTGGTCAAAATGCTTGAAGGGAGGGGGC